>NC_142937.1:37720901-37733401 GCF_046866305.1 Octopus bimaculoides
CTGTTAACGTGACTGGATTCACAACTTTCTTTCTTTCACATCACATTAAAATGATTTTATTTTCTATTCACTTTGAACAGGTATTTTTATTATAAAATGCAATGAAATTATTGCATTAAATTAAGTGATAATGAAACTTTTGGGGCCTATTATGCTGTATGCTTAATTCTAAATGTAAAGTTTTGTTCCTCAATTCATCAGCCCCAGCTGAGTTGTTTTGGAGCCTGTTCCTCTGGAAGTGTAATACCAGTGCAACTAATTGACTGAGTTCACGTTATCATCATCATCACCATCCTCCTCCTCATCATCATCATCATTTGATATATTGTATGTTTCTATTATCAACAGTTAACTGGAGATTCCAGCAAATCGTTTTGTGATGCTTCATCTTCTAATAAATATAATTACATATATATTCATACATATATGTGTGAGAATATGTGTGTATGTAAATATATATATATATATATATATATATACACACATGCACATGCACACACACACACACACACTCATATATATATATATATATATATATATATATATATATATATATATATATATATATATATATATATAGGTATGTATCATTGCTATTACGCAAAAGTGTAAGTCCAAAACATTGCTTTTTCAGAAAGCAGAAAGATAATTTTTACGGAGATGTACTTGCATAGCAAGTGACCTGATCTGAGATCGTGTGCTGGAACAAAAACAATTGCAGCGTGGAAAGTGCTTATAGGCCAATTAAGAAACACACAAAAACCATTAGATTCATTCAACATTTAAATTTAATTTGCCAAAATATTTTCGTCACTTTGAGACCACGACCTGTTCACTGACAAAATTCCATGATGCAGCACGGAATTTTATGTGGTACTGGCACCTAAAAGGACAAGCCTATATGTGTGAAAGACAGGGATTTTGCTTATCAAGTATAGCAAATTGCCACATCTCCCTGCTCCCTGTCATTTCCTCAGTGAGGCCCAGCATCTAAAGATCCTTTCTCACCACTTCACCCGAAGTCTTCTTGGATCTACCCCTTCCATAGATACATATGTATGCATGTACTCAAGGACCAACTCAAAGCAACACTAAAAATCGCTGGAACTGAGCCCAAATCATTTGAAACATTGGCTTGAGACCATAACATCATATGCAAATATACGTGTGTATATGTGTACATAAGTACATGGATACATATAAATATTTACATTCAAAAATGTAATGTGCTCAATAAACACAATAGACACTTGTGTGAAATTTCTTTTGTAATCTTTTGGTAATGGTGCTTAATCATTTCCCTAACCCTAAAGTTTTGTGCAAATATTTTAATCACTTCCCTAATTTGTAATTTTAAATAACATCACTGGCTAAGAGGTGTTATGAAGAAGTAATTCACTTTCCCATTTTATAACTACAAGCTTGTGAGTGTGATCTTTGTATAGTACATAAACTAGAAAGAAATGTTACTAAAGTTTCATGGAAGACATTTACATTCTGTATAAAGTGAAAATATCAGTTACCACTATGTCATCAAATATAACAAATATCTTTTTTCAAAGAAGTAATGGTAAATGAGAGAGTTATTCTATACACAGTGCAAATAAATCCTCTCTATGAAACTTAAGTAACACATTTGTTTATCTTATATGCTCTATAAAAGGCATAAAAATCACATCTAGCTCTATTAGGGGCACTCTAACCCCTTTATATTTTGAATGCTCATTCAGTAATGTGCATACATATGTCTATGCTTATGTATGTGTTTGCTTGTGTTTGTGAATGTGTGGAGCATGTTTGTGCATATATGTGTATGCATGAGCATATGTGCATGTCAGTGTGAGTTTAAGTTGAGAGTTTGAGATTGCTTCACAATCATAAGGACATGTTTGAATCTCACAGTATGTCATCATAGATAACTAATGTTCATCAGATCTTTAGTTCAATGCAAGCAACTTGAGTGAAGCTATATTGATAGAAACTGTGAAAAAGAGTGTCAAATTCAATGAACTTGTTATTTAAAGGACTGGTCACATCATTAAGTGTAACACTGATTCTTCTTTAGAATTACATTAGTGGTATAACCATCTACAAAAAAAGCTTGCCTATTTATATGCTAATACAATATGTAAATAGTATGAGTTTTTGAAAAACCAGAATGGTTGCTTGTTACACAGTGTTTCACAATTGCTCTTGAAGGGATACGCTCATAAGCTTCTGCATAAGAATATGACTGCTAATATCATCTGAAATATTACAGAGTATATTGACACTCTGAGTAAGAGAGAGTATCACTGGCTGTCTTCTAACAAAAACAAACACTACTTCATATATATATATATATATATATATATATATATATATATATATATATATGTATATACTGAGGGTGATAAATATAAATTTTAAATAATTATGTTCTCTAACCGGCAACATCCACTCCAGTGAAACATCCACTGCAGTGAATTATCTTCTGCAGAACTGTTTCCGAGATTTAGCAAGCCAGAGCTGAGACATTTGAATATAACCCCAATGTAATTGGTAGAATTGTACGCACGTCAAACTTTATGAAGACAATTCGTGTATAGTTCTGCAAATTATATTGAATTAGAATGGGCGTCCTGATGAGCTATGGACGTTTTTACATAGGTAAAAGAGTTAATGTTGAAACCCGGTCTACGATTAATTGTCTATTTTGGATATTTTCATCTGTCTTACCCGCTTATATTTTGGTGTTTGCTGAATTTTTTCTGGATAACATTTTTTTTCTTTGTGGTTAGATCGCAGATGATATTTTTCTAGCATAGGATGTCCACTTAGTGGTCATCCCTTCTTATATATATATATATATATATATATATATATATATATATATATATATATATATAAATGTATATATCACCATAATAAAAATTCATCTCTAGATGTTAAGGGATGGACTTAATAACCTTTTTATAAGTTGCATGGGAGTGAATATGTATTATTTAGAATTCCTAGTGTATACTTATGGTGCATATATATATAATGCCATGTATCTGTCCCTCTCACTATATTTATATAAGTATATAATTTGTGTTTATATAAGTGTGTATGCATGTATATATGTATATATATATATATATATATATACATATATATATACATATCATCATCATCGTTTAACGTCCGCTTTCCATGCTATATATATATATATATTTACACTAATATATATGCACATACAATTTATGTCTATATATAGTTGTTATATTAGTACATATCTCTATTTTGATGGAAAAACTGCTTTATAATTCTTCGTTCCTATGCATGAAAATGCATACATATTTGCATGAGCATGCATATGCATGTGAACACATACATGCATACATGTTCCAATGAGATTTTATATATATATGCATGTAAGTATATATATATATATATATATATATATATATAAAGTTGTGTGTACGTTAAATGTTCATGAATGGCATGAATGGATATTGTTTTATGGTTTTTGTATTTAAAAAAATTTTCCTATTATTATTTTAGTTTGTTTTCTTATCTTTATTTTTTCATAAGCGCCATACGTATCTTAATTTACAAACGTCATAACCAAAACACCATACTAAACATTGAGATCAACAAAGGTTAATTGTTAGTGCACATATTTTTTTTTAATTATTTTTGTTTCATTTAAATGTATTTATTTATATTATTATCATTTTCATTATTATTATCATTATTTTTATTATTATTATTATTATTACTATTATTATCATTATTATTATTATTATTTGTCATATTTGCTTTCAAAATGAGAATTCTAAACAGTCAGATGATTCCATCAATGTTACTTAGAAGAATAAACAACGAGTAAGTCATATTTTATAAAATACAAGCTACACACTCATGCAGGCATGCATATATAAATATATAAATATATAATATATATATATATATATATATATATATATATATATATATATATATATATATATATATATATACGCAATCAAAATAGAACATTCAGAGAAAAATGAAATATAAATGACAAAAAATGCAAAAAACAAAACAGACTTTTCATAAATTTCATGGAAATTGGATGAAATCCATAAGTTTTCCTATCTTTGATTATAGTTTTGTTTTCTGTATCTCTGCTTCTCTCTCTCTCTCTTTCCCTCTCTCTGTCTTTCCCTCTCTCTCTCTTTCCCTCTCTACCTCTATCTCTTTTGCTCTCACACATGTGCATACTGTTTTTTCTTTCTTCTCACTCTCTCTTTCACCTTCTCTTCTTCTCTGTCTTGCTTTCTTACTCTATACATTTATGTTTCATTACTGAAAATGCATACATAATCATGCCCACGATACATGCATACATACATACATACATACATACATCATATACACAAATGATACATACATAAACTGTTGCACATATACATACTACCCAAAAAGATATACATACGAACACACGGGTTTACATTTTCACACAAACATACATAGCTATATACATACACACATACAAATAGACAAATAATTCGGTTTTAACTGGAGATAAAGCTACAAGTAATAGCATGAAAAATATTGGGTCAAATCCTATTGGATACTAAAAGTCAAAGGTTGCCTGTGAGGCTTGGGGCTCCAAAACACATCTTCTGTAAAAGGACAGACATTCTACCAATGGATCAGAACAATCCTTCAAAACTCTCTGTCCGTTTTAAAAACTTTGTCGTTAGAAACAGGAATTGAAATTTGTTTACAGAGTAAGAATTTAGAAGCTTCAAGAGATGGGATATGATACATCTTTAGTTTTGAATCTTGAAGTAAATAGACAACAGACTTAACTATACCTATATGCATGCGTGTGTGTGTGTGTGTGTGTGTGTGTGTGTGTGTGTGTAGAGAGAGAGAGAAAACAAGGTTATTTTATTCCACACAGGAAGAAATATAGAAAATAGAAGTTGAAAACACACTAGGATTCAGTGAGATTCTGCAAAACAGAATTTCTTTCGAAGTTTAAAATGTACAACTCTCTGACTTCACAAATCTCATTCCTCTTATGGAATCCCATGTTTGCATCAAATAATTCTTGATCATTACATTTCAGATATTTTGTTTATCATGTAATGGTTTTACTACACTCTTCATATTCGTTAAATGTTAAAAATACATTTAGTTTTTAGCAGTACTAAAACTACATAAACAATAACTCCTTTCTTGCTTTTTGTTTTTTTACACATAAAATACTGAAAATGTGAAAATATGTTTTTGCGTGAGAATTGACAAAATATATTGCATGTTCTGTGTATAATGATTGATTATATGAATGTACAATGCATATTCTTATGTATTCTGATGATTTATTTTCTTTTGGTAATCATTGAAACCTTCATGATTATTCTTATTTTGATGACCATATGAATATTTTTGATTATATATTTTCATGCTGCTTGTTATCTTCATTCATTGAAATAATCAGCAACATGAAACTCAAAGTAATAATTCTAAGAAATTCAAAGGATAGGAAGTATCCAAAAATATGTGCAATACAGGTATGGGCCAACTGAAGACACACCATCTGCAAGTACTCCTGGAAACTGATTCTATCTACCTCACATAAACCAGAATGGAGCAGATCCACAATGCTCGGTCAATGGAAATATGAAGAAGTTATTGACCATATTTTCAAGAACTCATGATAACAACAAGCATAGCACAGTGGTAGCACACCTGCATTGGAAAATATGCAAGAGTACAAGATCATGACAACCACTAATCAGTGTGAAAGATATTATGGCCTACCATATTGGTAGCGATATGAAAGCCAACAGACCTGATACTGTTATCAAGGAAAAGAATGATCAGAGGTACATACTGATCAAGATATGAAACCATTCAAAAGAAACACCACCATGAATGTCACAGAGAAACTGATCAAGTACAAAACCTGGCTATCATAATAAATAAGAAGGCCAAAATGATACCAGTGGTCATTGAAGCCAAGGAATCCATGACAAACAGAATAGGAGAGCTCACAAAATATAGTTAAGATGGCATCGACATTTATATGATTGAGAAGGTTATGGGGATTATCCAACACACTGTGGAGATTGTTACCTATTAGCTAACAAGCAGGGCCTTAGTTTGGATCTGGTCCTATAGAATATAACAGAAAAAACTAAAAGGAATAATGATAGAAATAATTGCTTCAAATTTAGACACAATGCCAGTAACTTTAAAGCAAATAGTTGAGTTGACCTCACCACAGCATTTCGTTGTATTGGTACTTTGTTTTTATCAAAACCACTCACTCTTTTCACAAAGGAATGGAAGGCAAAGCTGACCTTAAATATATACATATATATATGTATATATGCATACATACACATGCACACATATGCATATATACTAAGATATATATGTGTATGTGTCTGTGTGCATATGTTTGAGAAGGTATGCATATACATTCACAAACATGTTACATGTATACACAGACACACACACATATACATATACACATGCATGTATGTATGTATGTATGTATGTATCTGTATGCATGTAGGTATGTATATATATGTATATATATAAATACATAAAATAGTTGAAAAATCTTCTTGAACTTTGCCTGTGAAATACTCAGCCACTTAACTATAATTCAATGAGTAGGCAGCTCAGTTAATCAAACAGCTGGAATACTCACTGTGGAAACCAACGGAGAGCCATTTATATTCTATTTTATATATATATATATATATATATATATATATATATATATATATATATATATATATATATGAATATATATTTATGTACGTTCATGTGTGTGTATGTATGTATACATATATTCATATACATATATATACACACATACACACATGCATACATACACACATAGACATATATAATTATATAAGTATACATGCATATTTATAGATATGTATACATGAAAATATACATACAAGCATATATATATATATATATATATATATACACACACACATACATATACACATACATATATAGGAATATATATTCATTCTGTAGAAATAAAATTTAAAAAAACAGGAACATCGCAGCTAACGTGGAAAGCATTCATGCAAACATACTCACACATACTCATAAACACACACATATAATAATAATAATAATGATAATAATAATGACTGTGTAATGCGTGTATATATATATGTGTGTGTATATATATATATGCATATATATATATATACATATATATATATATATATATATATATATATATATATATATATATATAAACAAACATATATATATATATATGTACATACGCATACATACCAACACACAGAGACGCACCACGCATGCATGCATGCACACAATTTTTATTTTTCCCCTTTTTCTTAATCTTCTCCTATTTCCCAAACCCTATATTTTCCGGGCTGTTTTAAAGAATTTGTTTCCAGCTGAAAAGGTAAGGGGAAGGTGACTGTTTATATTGCCACAAGGAATTTTTCAGAGCTGGTTTTTCTGTTTTTTCTTCTTTTTTTTTTAACATTTCTTTTTTCAATAAATTTTGATTGATTTATTTTCATTGCCGTTACTGGCACCAAAATTGCTGTTGTTGTTTTTGTCTTGTTATTTTTATTCATATTCTTCTTATTATTATTATTTCTTTTATTATTTTATCAATATTTTTATTATTTCTTTTTATAATTTAAGAGGACTATTCTTTTTGGCCTAATAAAAATAAAATTATTATTATTATTTTTGTTGTTGTTGTTGTTATCTGTGGCCTTATGCCAAAGTAAGAAACTGTTATTTTTTTTTATTGTTATGATTATTTATTGTTATATTTATTTATGTGGTTATTTTATTTTTATTTTTGAAAATAAAGCAATCATAAGTAGAATTGGTGGTAGTGGCATTGAGGTGGTAGTTGTGGTGGTGTGGTGTATTGTTGTGGTTGTGATGGTAGAGGTGTTGCATGGTTATGTGGTTATGGTGGTGTTAGTGCTGGTGGCGGTGGTGGTGTTGGTGGTTATAGATATAGGAATTTTGATTGTTGTTGTTGTGTTTGTAGTGGTTGTGATGGTTATGGTGGTGGTAGTGGTGGTGGAGGTGGTTGTATTCACTGAGGTGTTGTGATGGTTGTGGTGGTAGTGGTGGTGGTGAAGATGATTGTATTCACTGAGGTGTATTGATGGTAACAACGTTGAGGTGGTGGTGGTGGTGGTGGTGGAGGAGGTAGTGCTTGCTGTCTTCTGATGGTGATAGTGTAACAGCGATGGTGACAGTAGCGGAGAAGTTGGTGATGGTGGTAGCATTCATGGTGGTGTGGTTGTTGTAGCACTTACCATGTCATGGTGGTGGTGGTAGCGGTGATTTTGGTGTGGTTGTTGTGGTTATGTTCACTGGGCTGTTGTGGTGGTAGTTTTGTCAACACTTGAAAGTGTATGTTTGTATTTTATGTGAATGCAGTAATGGTGGGTAGGAGTGTATTTCCTCCCTGTTCACTTTAAATTTATTTTTGCCAATTTAATGTTAGCTCTCATTGGTTTAGAATGCGATAAATGGGCAGTTTGTAATGGGAAGAAGCTAGAGATGTCTCTGTGTGTTTCAGGTTGGTGCGAGCAAGGAAGCTTAAAAAGAAGCTATTGAAAATGTAATAAAAATATAAATTAAAAATAAAAAAATATCCTTCTTTACCTCTATTCCTTTACCACACGTACACACATATGCATGCAAATACAGAATCACTCAATCACTAACGCACATACACACACACACATAGGGCCACAGTCAAATGATTGAAACAAGTAAAACAGTAAAAGAATATTATATATATATATATATATATATATATATATATATGAAGAGAGAGGTACATACATACACACACACACTCATATTTATGCACATTCATACATGTATACACTCACATGCATAGATTCACATACATACGTGTGTATGTTTCTCACCAAACAAGGGAAAATAATGAAGTAAAAGCCAATAGTGTGTATATGTGTGTATGTGTGTGTATGTATGTGTGTATACGTGTGTATGTGTAACTCAAGAATAAAATGATAAGAAATACATTAACATAGAAAGGTGGTTGTAGTTTTGGTGGTGGTGGTGGTGGTGGTGGTAGTTAAGGGGAGAATAAGTAAATCAATAAATAAATTGAAGAAAATAATTCAATAAATTTAAATATAATAAAAAATATACATATATAACATTAATGAAATATAGAAACATATATTTTTAGCAAATGAGATTATCA
Organism: Octopus bimaculoides; assembly: GCF_046866305.1. Classification (NCBI taxonomy): domain Eukaryota; kingdom Metazoa; phylum Mollusca; class Cephalopoda; order Octopoda; family Octopodidae; genus Octopus; species Octopus bimaculoides. The sequence continues at coordinate 37,730,134 of NC_142937.1, forward strand.
GTGGTTCTTGTGCATGATTGGTTGATATTCTAGACAGCCAATGTTGGAATGAAGAACTGATGGCATTGTGGTGGAATTGTGATGTTAGCGGTGGCTGATGATGGTAAAGGGGATGGTAGTGGCGGATTTTAAAAAATTTTTCGCTTGCAGCATTAACAAATGAAATACATGAGCTGAAATTTCAGTTTTTTGAGCTGCTACAAAAATGATTTCCTCCACTAAGATGCAGCGTTGGAGGAAGGAGGTGTCTTTTGTTCTGCAATTTTGTTGGCGTAGCAAAGAGGGCGTGATGCGAGTGAAAATTGAAGATAGAAATTATGGTTTATTTGCTGTCTTTTTTTATGTCTTTTAGGACATTGTTATTTTTACAAATTTTTTTGCAACAAAACTTATGATTTTATTTTTTTTTTTTTACCAGTTTGTTGAATGTGTTGTAGCCAGTGTGAAAGAATGCAATAATTGGTTATAAACAACAAAACAGGAGTGAATATTTGATTTGAGTTTAAAGGCGGAGGATTTACAGCATTGTCAATGTGTTGAAGAAAATGCTTTGTAAATATTTAGTTACAAACCTTTATGTTTTGTGTTCAAATCCTACTAAAGTCAATGTTGCCAATTATTCTTCTAGAGTTAATAAAATGAAGTACCAGACATGTACTGAGGTCTTGGCTGATACTGGTGTCTTTCAAGCTCCTTTAACCCTTTAGCATTCAGATTCTGTAAAATGTGATGCTTGTTTATTCCTATTGTTTTAAATTAATCTTGCAGCTTTTAAGGTGGCGAGCTGGCAGAACCATTAGCACGCTGGACAAAATGCTTAGCGGTATTTCGTCTTCTGCTACATTCTGAGTTCAAATTCCACTGAGGTCAACTTTGCCTTTCATCCTTTTGGGGTCGATAAATTAAGTACCAGTGAAACACTGGGTCGATGTAATCAACTACTCTCCTCCCACAAGTATGAGGCCTTGTGCCTCCACTAGAAATGATTATTTTGCAGCTTCAATGATGTGACTGCATACTTTTAGAATGATATTGTAGGCTAGGTGCGAGAGGCCAAATCTGGCCAGTTTGAACATAAAACAAGCAAAACATTTAGGTTGAACATGACAGGTTTAAATACTAAAAATTAAGCAATAAGGCTATGACTGAGAATCTCCCATGAATTTTCTTAGTGCTGTTTAACCTTTAGTGCTGTTTAACCTTAGTTAACCTTAATGCTGTTTAACCTAGTGCTGAATTAACCCTTTTGGTGTCAACTGACCCAAGACTACCTCTAGTTCTATGATAAAAAAAAAATTCCATTTTAAAGTGTTCTTATTTAAATTGAAATATTCAGTTATATTCATATCTAAGATTACATTATAATAGGTGCCACATGGGTATGAAACCTGCTTCTCATGCATATGGTCTTGGGTTCAGTCACACTGCACAGCACCTCAAGCAAGTGTCACCACCTTACACAGTCCCTGTAACTCAGCAGTTTAGAGAAAGCGACCAAGAGAATAAGTGCCAGTCTTAAAAAAGAACAAGTAGTAGTCAATTAATTTTGCTCCAGCATGACCACGGTCTAATGACTGAAACAAGTAAAAGATAAAAGAAGGATGTTGTCCAGAACTAGAGCTGAGCAACAGATCGTGAATTCTTTGAAAATCTCCTCATCCAACATACAGCATTTAGCATCCAACACCTTATTAAAATAAGCAATCTTTAAACTTTATAAACTGCAACAACAAAGTTAAGATATATATAGCAATCAAATAGATTACATAAATGCTAAGTGGTGAAACACAACTCTACTTCTATGAACAATGAATATGTGAATAATGGTAAGCTATTGTTGATATTAGTTTAACTCGTTGCTATTATGCAAAAGTGTTGTAAGTCCAAAATGTTGCTTTTGCAGAAAACAAAAGATAATTCCACCATTCTATTTCTTTTTACATTAGCAACAGTTTCATCTTAACAATAATACTTTGTTGGGTGCATAAAATCCTAACTCCATGCAGGTATGATATTTTCAGTTAGAAATATTTTTGAAAAACTGTTATAGGTGGAACTTTCTATGCTTTTGAAAAATGTTAAACTGTTGTACTACACTGTCCTTAGTCATGCTGACAGTATGGCAGAAAGAGAGAGAGAGAGAGGGAGAGAGAGGGAGAGAGAAAGAATAAGAGGCAGTGATTGAGAGATGAGCAACAGGGACATGGGTGTAGAAACCAAGAAAGATAAAGACTTGGGCAACAGAAACATAAGTGACAGTAATATGATCAATAAATGGACATGTGATAGGGAAGTTTGATGTGAAGAGGAGAGATAAACAAGTTACCAGGAGGGAGGCAAGTGATATGAATGTTATATGGATATCAGACGGGCAAGAAACTATCACTTTGATAGCTTCTTACCCAATGATGTGTGGAGGTGCAATGGCCCAGTGGCTAGGGCAGTGGACTCGTGGTCATAGGATCGCGGTTTTGATTCCCAGACCGGGCATTGTGAGTGTTTATTGAGCGAAAACACCTAAGGCTTCACGAGGCTCCGGCAGGGGATGGTGGCGAACCCTTCTGTACTCTTTCACCACAACTTTCTCTCACTCTTTCTTCCTGTTTCTGTTGTACCTGTATTTCAAAGGGGCCAGCCTTGTCACGCTGAATATTCCCGAGAACTACGTCAAGGGTATACGTGTCTGTGGAGTGCTCAGCCACTTGCACGTTAATTTCATGAGCAGGCTGTTCCGTTGGAGCCCTCGACGTTGTAAGCAACGGAGTGCCAACAACCCAATGATGTACTTCACTGGAGCCAGATATATAAGTATGCATGTACATACATAATTATATCTACTAATATAAATCTGTATAAATACAAATATATATAGTATATTTTAATACCATGTTGCCATGTCTGGATAAACAAGCAGTGCATACTTGCAGTTTTTTTTTTACAATAAATACATTAATTAAGTTCTATTTTACTATCCTAATTTACCTTACAGAATTTAGTCTTATGATGACAATTTGGATATCATTTTCATTCCTGTTTTTTAAAGTACTGATATAATTTATGAACATACTTAGTATTTCCTCTTTAAATTGTGTGGGCTGTATATTCTTGCTACATAGTATGTTTGATAAATATGCGCTTATGTGTATGTAATTTCATGAGGTGTCATACACGCACAATAGTTTAACAGCTAACCACATGAATAATTAATAATTCATCAACTTTTTTTCTTTACTTTTACCTTTTTCATTTAGTCAAGGATAATAGGACA
>NC_142937.1:37738401-37750901 GCF_046866305.1 Octopus bimaculoides
AATGGCCTGTTTCTTTGATTTATCTAACACTAAACGTAGGCATTCTTCTACAGAAAGTTTTTCGGTAAATATATACATATACACACACATACACCTATATAGTATAACAGCATACATATATATATATATACAAATATATATATATATATATATACATATATATATAATACAAATATGATAATATACATTTATATATGTGTATGTGTGTTCATCTAAGTGGATATATATATATGCATACATACACTTACACAAACTAACATGTATATTTTATTTTTTTTTTTTTTCCCCTATGTCCTTGTTTTGTTTGTCTTTTTTTTTTGTACAGTGGGGATATTTTTTTTATAGTTCTTTCTTTTTTCCTCTCTAGCTGTCTTGATCTTGCACATAGATATTTTGTGACAGCTAAACATCATAATAATTCCTTTCATTTATATAATATCTATCTACGTATCCATCTGTCTAGTTAAATATCTAATATACATCACATTGTCTACATGCATAACTATCTTCCTATCTGTCTTTCTCTTGATCTCACTATCTCTCCAAATATGTATCGCTTTACCTATCTGTCTGTCCACATATCAATCAATCACTCTCTCTTTGGCTCTCTGTCCTTCTATTTATCTAATAACCATTCACTGTTGCTCCCACTGTTTGTTTGTCTCTCTTACTCTCTCATTCACTGTCTATCTTTCTAGCTAGAGCTAGCTAGCTATCTGTCTATCTATCTATTTATTTATCTATCTACCTGTCTGTTTATTTAATCTATCCCTTCCACCTCTCTCTCTCTATCTCACTATCTATTTGTCTGTTGTCTGGCCCACCTATCTATCTATCTATCTATCTATCTGTCTGTCTATCTATCTACCTATCTATCTGTCTACCTATCTACCTACCTATCTATCTGTCTATCTATCTGTCTACCTATCTATCTGTCTATCTATCTGTCTACCTATCTGTCTATCTACCTATCTATCCATCTATCTACCTATCTATCTATCCATCTATCTGTCTATCTATCTTTCTATTGATCTCTTTATCTGTCTGTCAGTCTATCGATCTATCCAACAGTTGGTCTGTACTTGTAGCCAGATACTGGTACATTAATAGAAAACCAGAATGAAATGCTTAACCTTGTAGTTATACGTTTAAATGAGGAACTCCAGTAAACTGATACACCATTTCATTTTCTCATATTAGCAGGAAACGCACAACACTATTATTATTGGTTTGTTTTTTTATATGTACTTTTTAACTATTATGTTACTATTGTGGTTTTTTGTTATCGTTATTTTTGTAGTTGTTATTGTTGGTAAATTTCACTTTCCATGATCTGTAGGCATCATCTGTTGGTTTGTTTTTACTTTATTTTTTTGGTGATTTTGTTTTTTTGGTAGTGCTTCTGTTTTACTGATGTCAACGTAACTGGTTTTTGAGCATTTTGTATTGCATTATGTTTTATGATACTTTATATACACACACATATCTATATATACATACACCTATGCATATATAGATTTATATATACATATACATATATATATATATATATATATACATATATATATATATATATATACATATATATATATATATGCATCTATACGTGTATGTGTATGTATGTATATATATATATATATAAATATATATATACATACGCATCTATATGTGTATGTGTATGTATATATATATATATATAAATATATATATACATACATATATATATGCATCTATATGTGTATGTGTATGTATATATATATATATATATATATATATATATAAATATATATATACATATATATATGTATGTATGTATGTATACATATATTTACAAACACTTTTGTATGTTATTGCTATCTAAAAATATTTGTTTTCTTGTAATTTTTCATTGTTCAAACTTCTATGAGTATACAACACACATACTGAGAAATATAATGGATATGCATAGAATGACAGTAACGTACATACAAAACCACATGTAGACACAAGTACACATACACACACATACATTTATATGTGTATATATATATATATATATATATATATATATGCATATCTGAGTGTCCCTGATGATATATTATATCTATTTGTATTTTAATTAGCAATACCAGATTATAAACATAAATCTTGGTTATGATCAAAACATTTCTCCTGAAGTCATTGTGTTATTGTTTTATTACTGTGTTCTCTCTCTCTCCCTCACCCCATATAAATACATATATATGTACTCACCCACACACATGTACACACACACACAAACACACAGTAGGGTTGCAATATGTTCCTGTTTTGGGGCAAAAGAAAATACAGGAGGATCAAGTAATTATGATTTTGTTCAACATATTCTCCTCTCAGATTCACACAACTACTGCAGTGGTCCTTCAGTTTTTCTAAGCCCTGTAAAATAACTCAGAATGTTGGGCCTCCAACCAGGCCTTTCACAATACCTTAAAGCCAGGAACTTTTCCACACCCCCTTGTGTATGTATATGTGTGTGTGTCTGTGTGTGCAGAGAGAGAGAGAGAGAGAGAGAGATAGGGGGGAGATGGAGATGGAGATAGAGAGAGTGTTTCCAAAAGATGTATGTGTGCATTGACTGATTATAAAGTCAGTATATAGGAAAATACATTTCAATTTCAAAATTTAATATAATCTACAAACGGAACTGAATTTTGTAAAGAATGCCTGTTTTGAAACTGACAGCCATTCTGGTCCAGGCACTATTGAAAACATTAAGCAATGGCATTAGAAACATCAAGAAACATTTCATTCAGTATTTGAAAGCCTTCTCATTCAAAGGCCACCTTCAATTTGTTAACTTATGCCATTCCCCACCCCCATAAAATTTACCTTTCAACTATACAAATGAAATAGTCTAGAGATGGGCAGTTTGGTGAGCCAAGAGGATATTCTACTGAACTTCTTTGTTCAATCCTCCAGTTTGGCAAAATCCCATGAAGTTAGCCTTGTATATTACTACAGACATGTTGGGACATCCCATCTAACTGAAAATAAAAATCCCCATTTTCAAAGTCTTCTTGAACGATTAGCATGATGGATTGTCACAGCTAGTTGAAAGCAAATGGGACCACTCACAGCACCTTTACAAAATGAATGGTTCAATTAAACCTCTTGATAGTAAACTGCTCTATACTGTAACTCTTGGTAAATAACAGTGTTTTGCCATAATGTACACATTCTCAGGTTTCCAGTGGATGCAATTGTAATGGGGAGTTGAGCTATTGAATCTAAATGTAACCGCATCATTCCACACAATCTTTGTTGGAATGTGTGCATCTTCTATCCATTTGCTAAATTCCACTTTTGGTCTGGATCATCTTCATTAAAAGTTCACTACTCTTGGAACAGAAAAAATGCACCTAGTATATGCTGTAAAGTACAAGGTTGAGAGAACCATTCAGTTTTACTGAGAAGATGAAACCTTCCTGGTCCTGGTGCCTGATCCTAGTCCTGGTGCCTGATCCTGGTCCTGGTGCCTGATCCTGGTCCTGGTGTTTTCCAAAGACAGTGCTGATTTTGAAATTTCTAGTTCCGTAACTTGTTGCACAATTTTTTTGGAACTCTGGTAATACATTTCTAATGCCCTTTCTTGCTGTGTAGAGTTCATTATGTTAGCAGCTATTCTGAGCTGTTTTGCTTGCTTCAAACATACTCATAATTTGAGTGTTGGTAACTCATGTAAGTTGATCTGGTTGAAACTTCCTCCTAAATTGTCTTGGCACTTTGACTGCATTTTTGAAATTCCAGTGGCACTTTAGGACAAATTTCCTTTGCTTAAAATTTAGGCTGGCTCCCTACTTTATTTCTAATGGTTTGAATCCAAAAAGAAATAAAAATCAGCTGTTAAAGAACCTTTAGAGTTTTCTTTTTTTTTTTTTGTGAAGGGACACTCTGTACACACACACACAAATATATAGGTAATTAGAGTATACTTCAGCAAGCTGGCAGAAGAGTTAGCAAATTGGACAAACTGCTTAGTGACATTTCATCCATCTTTATGTTGTGAGTTCAAATTCTGTTGAGATTAACTTTGCCTTTCATCCTGAGGTTGATGAAATTGACTTACCTCTCACCCAAAATTGATGGCCTTGTATCAAAATTTGAAATTAATATGAAAGTGACTCAAGCAGTGAGCTGGCAGAATCATTAACATGCCGGACAAAATATTTAGTGGCATTTCATTTGTCTTTATGTAGCTGAGTTCAAATTCTCCTGAGGTCAGCATTGTCTTTCATCCTTTTGGGGTCAATAAAATAAGCACCAGTTGAACACTGGAATCGATGTAATTGACTCACCCCTCACCAAAAATTACTAGTTTTGTGCAATCCTGCTGATCAACATCTTGACTATTACCCATCATTGTTTAAGATATAATGTATCTTGGACACAAATGCATCCTTCCTATTTTAAAACAGCAGAATGAGAGAGAAATTTGGCTGTTATTTCCAATATTTTCATATGACCATCAGCTTGTTCCCTGTGTTGTATTTACGATAGAAATCTTGATCACTAATTACTGACTTGCGGTTTGGCTCTGCTTTGTACCAGGCTTCTAACTCCAATTTACAATATAGTGGACAATTAATTTTCACTGCTAATTCTACAATTTGACCTGATCATGTGGTACCCCTTTACTTTTTAGTGAACTTATAGCCATTTCAGTGGACATCAAGCTTTATGTGTTCCCTTGATGCTGGGGTAAGCATTCAAGTCCTTAATTACTTTTAGCTTCCAATTCTTGATATTTTATCTCTGCTGTTATTAGTATTACCAAGGTTTTAATTACTCCAAATATATTTTTGCAATTACATTCCTAGATATACTCAACAATCCCAAATAACCAAATATATGGAACAATATCATATGCTTCTTTTACTCCTTGCCATGCCAATACTGGCTTTGTCTTTCTTTCTCTACAGTCTTGCAAGATAATTCTGCCAATCAGTAATTGATTGTTGCATCCAAAAACCTCTCCGTTCCATATCCCCACCTTTCTCTCTTCTGCATCCTTACTGCTCTGGTCATAAGATTTTTTTTTCTCATGAGTTCATTGATTTTACCAATCAATATTTGTGTTCATTGATTTTTATCATCAGAGAATTCAATAACTTCGTTGATTGTAGGTGATGGGAGACACACTACTAAATAACTCGTCTTTATTTCATGATTCTGGGGAAAATTACACTGGAATTGTTTACCATTGCATTCGCCCTGATCAACGAAGGGACTGAACTCAGCACAAAGTAGGAACATCTATATCAGGCAGGGGCCACATTTTTTAAGAAGTGACCCACAACCCTAAAATATTCGAGGTAATTTTTCATTGGAATACCATTCAGCAAGTTCCGTATTTCTGTATTATTAGATGAACTTAGCCATTTCAAATTAAAGTATACCAACAACAAGCGCAGCATACTGCATATAATATAAAATGAACTGCTGACATCCTGGCTGGTTGTGTGTTACTTTGACCACTTTGCCATTTTCACAGAATTTATGGTTTTTACCCTGGTGAGGTTACTGCTCGTTATTTCAGTTTATTGTGTACCATTTGATTTCCTTTTTATCTCATACACAGCATTGGTTGTGGAAAATACTGGAAAATACTTGTTCAAGCTTTCATGTGTAGGAAATGACATATTTGTAAGGAAAACATTTTAAATGCATATACATAAGTTCACATATACACACATATATTCAGACCACACATGTACATATACATGGAGATGCACATATACACATACACACGCTACTTCAAGCTGTGATGAGAGTACCCCTAACCACATGATTGTAGTTCCAAAGCAATCTTCTTAATCACCCCTTTTTCCTCAGTGTGTGTACACACACATACACACACACACACACACACACAAATTCATTTGTAATATAATACATACAGACATGCATACATAAATACATATTAGTACCGTGATATGATTAGACATGCATATGTAAGAAATGATGGCATATATATCTGCAATTTTTCAGCAGGGATATTGATACAACTGTATTTAATATCTCTAACAGGGCTTGCCATTGGTTTTGGTACTGGGAGATATTACACCAGTGATGAAGATGATGGTTAGTATGATGAGAATCATAATAATGATGATGGTGACGATGACTGTGATAAGGATGATGATGAGGAGGAGGACAACAAGAACAATGGTGGTGGTGGTGGTGTTTATATGATGACAATGGCAAACATAGCAGTGGTGATGCTTCATGTAAAATTATCTTCTACTCACCTGTCACACATGTACATACATACATGCTAATAATTATAATCACTGTCATGAACACTAATGCTGGACACTATGCCACCACATAAATGATGAAGGTTTACATCAACTGATGGAATGAAACTTGAGAATGGAATGTTTCAGTTTGATCCAGGCTAACTCCCCATGACTGATGTGATCCATAAAATCCAATTAAATCAAAATCCTATCAGTCAGCTTAATTTCATGTTTACTTACAACACCTGACACAGGTGATCCATGCCTTGTGTTGGTTTTAATATGACAAAAATAAACTGATCAATAAAAAGCAGTGGATCAGCTTATGTGAATTACATTTTGATACCAGTGTTGGCACTCCGTCACTTACGACGACGAGGGTTCCAGTTGATCCGATCAATGGAACAGCCCGCTCGTGAAATTAACGTGCAAGACACATGTACCCTTAACGTAGTTCTCAGGGGATATTCAGCGTGACACAGTGTGACAAAGCTGGCCCTTGAATTACATGCACAACAGAAACAGAAAGTAAGAGTGAGAGAAAGTTGTGGTGAAACAGTACAGCAGGGTTTGCCACCATCCCCTGCTGGAGCCTCGTGGAGCTTTAAGTGTTTTCGCTCAATAAACACTCACAATACCCGGTCTGGGAATCGAAACTGCGATCCTATGACCACGAGTCCGCTGCCCTAACCACTGAGCCATTGCGCCTTTACACTTGATACCAGTATTTACTCACTACTAGACATCTGGATAGAATCATCATCATCATTTAACATCTATTTTCCATGCTGGCATGGGTTGGACAGTTTGACAGGAGCTGGCAAAGCCAGGATGTGAATCAGGTTCTATAGTTTGTTTTGGTTTGGTGCCCTTCCTAATGCCAACCACTTTACTGAGTGGACTGGATGCTTTTTTCATGGCATCAGCACCAATAATTTATATGTGACACCAGCAGCAGTGCTTTTTATGTGGTACCAGCACCAGTGCTCTTCAGGAGCATGTATTACAAAGAATGCCTCATACTATTTGCTCTCACTCACTACACTGTGAGTTCAAATCCAGCTATGGTCGACTTTGTTTTTTATCCTTTCAAGGTCACCAAAACAAAAGTATCAGTTCAGTGTGGTGGATTAACAGAATTGTTCAAACACCTGAATGGATGCCTTGCAGTATCTGTTCTGGTTGTGAACATTCTGGGTTCAAATCCTGCCCTATCATTGAAAAACAGTTAGTATCAGCAATTTTTGAAAAACATGGGACTATTGTTTCCTTGGTTCAACAAGAAAAGTGACTGTCATCACTGCTACTGCAGCAATTTATCAGTTTGATGTGGGCTAACATTCTCTCATATAAATTGATTCACTGATAGGTTATGAATCAGTTTGAACTGGAATGTCTCCATATGACTAAGTTGATCTTGAGAATACATTGGATCAAACTGAAGTAAAATAATTCCGACTGACATAAGCAGTTTAAGTTTTCCCATTTGGGTAATCTATTGAATATTGAGGATCAATTTTGGTATATGACGATATGAAGAAAGCAATCCAAGTCCAATAAATTTATTTGATATAGTTTACCAAAATATAAAATGATCTATTGAAGACAATGGATCATCTCAATATTGATTGGAGTTTTAAAAGCAAACGGTCTTATAACACATTGCATTTTTTCCATCATCATTCAAAATTTTTCTCTTTATTTTCTCTTTTTCTTTCTACTTCAATATTATTTTATTCTTTTGTTCATTCATTTATCTATATTTTGTCATTCATATTTTACACAATATTTTCTGTATTTCATTTATTTTTTCAAGCAATCTTGCATTTCTCATTCATTTACATGATATTTTTTTATAACTACATTTTATCCTTTTTATTTCTTTTCCCCTTCTTTGAATATCTTAATTTTCTTCAAATACTTTGATAGTTTTTTCTTCTATCACTTCTCTCTTAATCCCATAGCTGCCAGATTTTATTTTCTGCATTGCTACTACTATCCTTTTCTGCAGAAAAAAAAAATGTTATAAAGATACAATTCACAATTGTATGTGTAAAAGTCTTTTATTTCAATAAAATGACATTATTCAATATAAATTTTAATGAAATTATTCTTAAATGTATTTTGACAATTTAATTGGGTGCGAAATATTCTAACACATGAATCAACACATAATTCTGTCAGTCTACATATGCATTCTTACATATACTCTGTTTGACATTTTTCAAACACACTTTATATATTTTAGCTGGGGCCCCCTTTTTATTTTTTAGTTGCTGGCTTGATGAAGAAAAATGCCTCTTTGTCAGATGTAAGGTGTTTTCTGCAGATGGAAGACCACTAGAGGAAATTTTGATTATACTGTGTTTTTTTTTTCAGTTATTTTGCAAATTCCTTCAATACAAAAATCAAGGAGTGGAGTATTGTTGCCAAATATTTTATACACGACAGATGCCTTGTAGAGTGTGATATCAATCCTGTGAAGAAAAAACTTTATGCTACTTAATGGTTTTTCTCATGCTTGGATATCCATGAATAATGCCTTTGCATAAATCAATCCCACCCTTTTATTTATTATAATCTATACGATGAGTTTAGGTTTTCTAATGCATTTCTTTCTGGCCTTGGCTGGTCTTCTTGCCAAATCAAAACAGTAATCATGCATTGTGCTTAGTATGATTAAATGCCTTTTGTCTTTGAAATAATACACTGTGATGTTATGTTTCTGAAAGAGCTGCATTTGTTCTTAAGGGTAACTTTGTAAAAATCATCTCTTGGCATGCCATCCCTGTTTTCCATTTGCAGTACCACATATATAGATATGCTTTTCTAACAAGGATTTAGCTGGGTAGGATATGTTGAAAATCTGTCCAGCAACAGTTCATACTCTTTCACAACAATGGTCCAATTAAGGTATAAACAATATTCTCATCTTGGCTACATTCATTCATTTCTTGGTTCTTGAATGTTGTTTCAGATCATAAATGATCTGGGTGAATTTATTTCATACACAAAGATCAGAATTAAATTTTGCATTAGAAATTAAAAAAAAACTTTTATGGTATTGAATTTGTATTCAGATCCTTGTCTTGAATAGATACATTTGTCATGAAGTCATTTATTAAGGGTGTAGAAAGGTTTATTTCATTGCTACACTTTGTTTTTATTTGTATTTACGATGGATTGTGGCACTTTTCCTCATGTTTGTTGATGATTGATTTTCATCATTTCCCAGTGTACTTTATCCTTCTATGTAATCAGAAAGATATTCCTTTTCCTCACAACTCTTTCCAACATCTGATCTTTGACAAAAATTAGTTCTGATACTTCACTGCCTCACTATTTGTTACACAATGCCATGTTGATTTAAATGGCCAAATGCTATTTAAAAACCAACTAATTTTGTGATATATTTGTTGTAAATAAAGCACATAACATACACATGCACATCAACTCAATAACAAAAGAAATCATTCACTACAATTCACTTGGTCATGTGAATACACTAATTTGCATTTTTACGAAGTGGTGCTGACATTTAGGGTAAAAAATAAGGCACTATTCAAAACAAGATATTATGCCCATAAGCATTTCATTGCAGGCAAGTGAGAGTGAAATATGTTAGCAATAACACAGAAGAGGTTAATCTTCTTTCAGTACGACATGCATTTTTAAGAAATTTTCATTCATATTTTCCCATCTTTCATTCACAAGTTTTTCTGTTCTTCGTTTATTCATTATTAATTTCCAGATATTTTCCCTCCTTCTTTCACATTTTTATAGAAGAGATTCTTTCCTACATTCATGTCAACCTTTCTTTCCAATAATCTATCTACATTCACCATCAGCTTGTATGTTTGGCTTGATAATTTGTTACTAAAGTTAAACTTATTTCTCTCCATCATCTTTTCATTTATATCTTCTTTGTAGATCATGGAGAGAAGATGTAATATGTTCTCGGATGAAAGATGTTGAGGCAGAATACAAAACTACCAAGATTAATGTAACTTATTTTGTCCATGGAGAAATGAAACTTATGATGTAAGTGAAGCTAAAATTACATATTTATTAGAAAAAAAGTGATAATCTATATTTTAAAAATAATGCAGAAACCTTAAGAAGCGTAATATGAATTAATTAATCTATGTTGTCAATTATAAAAACTAGAAAGACCAACATAGCTGAGTCCTAGACAGCATATAAAATGAAAAGATATGTGCTACTAATCTGTCAATGAAGAAAATGTGAATATTCTTTCTCTGACAAAGATCTAAAAAGACTAAGAAATTAGTTTGCTCAATCCCATTTATTCTATGAATAGAGAGATTTACTTTTCACTGCGAGGTTAAAATCCTATATTTATTGAAAAACATACTTTGCATTTCAGATATATATATATATGTAAAGTAAGTATCTATCTATCTATTCATCCATACCCCACTCTCTCTTCCTCTCCTTCCCCCCTCTCTCTCTATATATGTTTATATATATATATATATATATATATATATATATATACACAGTATATATATATATATATATATATATATATATATATATACATACTGTAAATATATGTGTTTGTGTGTATGTGTGCATGGAAACTTGACTGAAGAACAGAATGCCTTGAATGATCCATTTTGGTTTTTCTTGAATGTCTTTGTATCGTCTATCTGTCCGTATGCTTTTATTGTCATCCATTAATTTCTTATTCCATTTTTTTAGATTTATATACACATATAGCAGTGTATGTACACCTTTTGCTCACCTTGTAAGTATGTATCTAAATTCTGTACAACTGTTTTTTCTCCTTCTTTTAGTCCCTCTTATACTTTCTTTCTTTCCTCTTTTCTCTTTCTCACTCCACCTCTCTCACGTTTCTTAGCATTCTCTTTCTTTAATCTCTCTACTTTTCTTTGTTATCTCCTTTGTACCTTTCCCCTCTATCCCTTCTTCTCTCTCTTTCTAGTTCCTTCCCTAATTCTTCAATCCCCCTGCCTTCTACCTCTCTCTGTTCTTCCCACATGACCAATTTTCGGCCAAGCATGATCTTCCTTTCTTGGCCCAAGTGTCGCTCATACAACACTTATTCTCCTGGCTCCTGATTTACATCTATGCTGTGCCACTTAACTTAACTTGTCTTTATTAGTCAAAAGACACTTGTTGTTATTCTCATGTTGTTTGTAGTTGTAACCATGTAACATCTTCTCTGTTTTTCTCGTCTTTTTGTCTGTGTTATTGCGCACATTGACTTGCTTTTGTCCAAAAATTTAATGCGCTTAGCTTAAATTTTTGGGGTCTACCAATTTTTAACAGTCTCAAGTGTAACAGGCCAAAACTGTAATGATAATTGGAAAGTTGACTGATGAACAGAAGCCCACAAATATTCCGTCCTGGTTTTTCCTGTCCATCTTTGTATCGTGTATCTGTCCGTATGTTTTTATTGTCATCTGTTACATTCTTAATTCACTCAAAACATAAGATCCTCTTTCTTTTCTTTCCTTTCCTGTACTTATTCCATGTCCTTGCGTTGTTGTTTTTACGTGTTTTTTCTTGCTTGTTCATGTTTGAATTGTATATATATATATACACACACATATATATATATATATATTAATATATATATACATATATGTCTATGTGTGTGAATATGTGCACCAGCATGACCGCAGCCACTTGGCTGAAACACATAAATAAATAAAAATATATATATATATACACACACACATACATATATATATATATCCATATATATATATACACACACACATACATATATATATATACACACACACATATATATATGTACACACATACATATATATATATACACACACATACATATATATATATATATACACACACACACATATATATATATACACACACATATATATATATATATATATATATATATATATATATATATATATATAGAGAGAGAGAGAGAGAGAGAGAAATAAATAAGTAGATAGATAGATAGATATGCATAAATGGATGGATGGGTGTAAGTATATACATATATGCATGTCTCTGAGTGTATACATGCATAGATACATATATGTGTGTACATGCACAATACTTGCATATATATATGTTTAAGTATGCATATGTTTCACTGTATATAAGTACAATATTACATACACAGGCATGCATCGTAGGTATACAGTTGTGCATGCCACACCCACTATTTGTCTAATTTTCATCAGATAAACCAGCCTAATGACCATCTGCAGCTAT
>NC_142937.1:37755901-37758401 GCF_046866305.1 Octopus bimaculoides
GTGTGTTTGTGTGTGTGTGTGTGTGTGTCTGTGTGTAAATGTATATATGTACATAAAAGAATATATTATACACCCAGGACGATTCCTCATTTTTTTTTAGTTAGGGGTAGCCACAGCAGTGGAGGCACGTGTCAGCATCATGATCGTAAGATTGCAGTTTCGATTCCTGGACCGGGCAACACATGTTTCTGAGCAAAGCACTTCATTTCACGTTGCTCCAGTCCACTCAGTTGGCAAAAATGACTAACGCTATGATGTACTGGCATCCCATCCAGCTGCGGAACACATACGCCATAGAAACTGGCAAACCGGGCCCATGAGCCTGGCTAGGCTTAAAAAGGGCACAAAGAAGAAAAAGTTGGCACAGCAAGACACACAGTAGGCATTCCATTCATTTCCCGGCTCAAAGAATATGAGGGAAATAAAATCGAATTCACAAAATTTTGTTATTCACTACGATTGTTTTGACCCATCATGTGCAGATGAGATGCTGTACAAAGAGTTGTGGTTCATCGTAGGGGCAGACATGTCTCATCAGATGACTTCTCAAAAGGTTTCTTGTTTCCTAATCTCCCTTTCACTTCTTTCGATTACAATACAGTGTGACAGTTCTAGTGTGCTATGCGTCTACACAGGTAGCTGAGCACTGTGAATAGGCTTTAAACGGCATACTACAAGATGTATACCTAAATATAATTTTTTTGCTTATATATAGGTGCAGGGGTGGCTGTGTGGTAAGAATATTGCTTCCCAACCACATGGTTCCGGGTTCAGTCCCACTGCACGGCACCTTGGGCAAGTGTTTTCTACTATAACCTCAGGCCCACCAAAGCCTTGTGAGTGGATTTGGTAGACAGAAACTGAAAGAATCCTGTATATGTATGTTTGTGTGTCTGTGGTTGTCCCCCTATCATTGCTTGACAACAGAAGTTGGTGTGTTTATGTCCCAATAACTTAACGGTTCAGCAAAGGTGACTGATAGAATAATTACTAGGTTTACAAAGAATAAGTCCTCGGGTCGATTTGTTTGTGTAAAGGCTGTGCCCCAGCATGGCCACGGTTAAGTGACTGAAACAAATAAATCAATATATATATATATATATATATATATATATATATATTTATCAGGTCATAGAATCATGAAGGTGCACATGCCATTGGATTTTGAATGTTTTAGAATGTTGTGATTCATGTATTCACATGATGAAAACAGTTTTTACTAATGACATAATTAATTAATAAATTAATTATGTCACAATTAATTAATAAAAAAAATTCATTGGAAACAGCTGTAGTGGATTGACAAATCATCCATGTTATTATATATATGTGAGTGTGTGTGTGTGTGTGTGTGTGTGTGTGTGTTGTATGTGTATGTATGTACATACATAAGTATGTATGTTCAGCTCTCATTGAATAGTTGGTGTGACCAGGATGTTCTAGTGATCTGATGAGCTAGCATTCTTGATTTACATTGATTTGGGAATATACAATTGTATGGCGTAATGCATAGCGTGTATATTAATGCAAAAATATGTTAACATGATTTATTCCACACTGAAATTATTACTACATGAAGAAGGTTGTGAAACATTTGTAATCCAAAGGATGTCAAGTAGTTAAATATATTCATCTCTTATGCTTCCTCACATTTTATGGTTTATGTGTGTGTGTGAGTGTGTGTGGATTTGTGTTGGTGTTGGTTTGTCCACATCACTGTAACTTCAGGATTCAGCAAAAGAGACTGAAAAAATAAATACCAGGCTTGAAAATATTACTACAGTTGGTTGATTTGTTCATCTGAATGAAACCCTTCAAAGCTGTGTCCCAGAATATCCACAGTACAGTGACTGTAGTAAGTAAAGGATATAAGACAAAAGATTAAAGGTATATCAATCTATGTATGTATGTATGTATGTATTAATTAATAAATAATTCACTATATATGAAACGCGAGCTGTATAAACACTTTCTTTCGCTCACAGGGGTTTTGCCTATCAGGAAACAAGCAGGCATGTGTTACAAATTTTACCTTCGTCAGAG
Source organism: Octopus bimaculoides (assembly GCF_046866305.1). Lineage (NCBI taxonomy): Eukaryota > Metazoa > Mollusca > Cephalopoda > Octopoda > Octopodidae > Octopus > Octopus bimaculoides. Next base: position 37,757,945 of record NC_142937.1, read on the forward strand.
GCAATATATACAGAAATGAATTAGATCAGGTGATGTAATACTGTGCATTCTTAAGTATATCGAGTCCTGACGACTAGTTATTGGAACTGATATACGTATGTAGGTATGTCTGTATGTACATATATATATATATACACACACACACACACACACACAGAGATATAGATATGTATATATATATATATATATATATATACGTACATATATGTAAATATATATGTATATATATGTAAGTAGATATATATGAATATATATATTTATATATATTCACATGCACATTACATGTATATGTATATATGTACATATTTATAGCTATATATATATATATATATATATATACACACACACATATATATGCATATACAAACATATACATATATATATATATATGTATATCTATACACACATATATCTAGATATATATAAATATATATATATACACACACATATAAACACA
>NC_142937.1:37768401-37775901 GCF_046866305.1 Octopus bimaculoides
CTTTGCAAATGTTATATAATAATGATGGGTAGAGTATACTCTTGACAGTGAGTTTGGTAAAAAAAATCAACTCTGTTTGGGTTAGACCAAATTTTCCAGCCATACCATCAAGAAAGAAAAAAGAAGAAAAACCCTGATCTATAAGTGCATAAATAAAGAGAAAATGAGCGCAGGAATGTGGATAATCCATGCAAAGGCATATCTAGAGGTATTTGAAAGCTGTTTTGCAGTTTGATATGGCATGTGAAGAAAGCGGGAGTATAGGACAGTGAATGAAACAAAAACTAAGCAAACAGCCACAAATATGTGTTCCTTAAACAAATTTATATTAAAATGAACATATCTGAAGAGACATGTAAATAGGGTAACATTCTCAAGCATACCATCAGAATTGGATATAAATATTTTACAATAGCATCAGAAGAGTTTGGTGAAATAATCACTTTAAGCTCAAACACCCCACCACATCCATCTATGAAGAACAGGTTTGTGTTAAAAGCAGAGATGCTGGTGCTACTCACCTCTGAAAGTTTTCAGAGGATCTTTCACCCTTATCTATGTAGACAATGGGGAATCTGTTAGAGTTATGGCAGAATGCAAGTGAGCTAGCTGCTGCTCATGTAGAAGCACTAACCATCAGAAAGCTTTCTATTCTTGGGTCAAGAAACCAAAAGCTCCTTTGCTGCTGACACCACAAACACAATAACATTAACTGAAATTACAATGAGAACAACAACAGCAACCACCAGGATTAATTTAGTAGAAGAAACCAATGCCAAGACAGTTGAAAAATTTACTATCAAAAGGGTCACAAGTGAATTACACTGATCAGTTTTCATAATCTGTAATTTCTTGGCAAGGATGGGGAGCAGAGGAAGCAAACTAAAGCACAGTAAACTATTATCAATGGGGCCCAAAATAATGAAAAAGAATATAAAAAGGGAGCATGACCCCAACATACACATGTGCATTCACACATTAATACACACACATACACACAAGAAATTATTTGGAATATGAGTGAAAAAACTTACCGATCAGCAAACCCTTGGCATAACCATCAAAATAACATAAAGAAGAACAGAAAGAATAAAATTCAAAACTACTACAGCAACAGTCAAATTTTTAATCATACCATTATCACCACTAACGGAAAAAGTTGCAAACAGAACAAGGAACAATGTAAACAAACACTCCACTAAGTTTACCATTGTAAATAAAAATCTCAGTGACTTAATGGAATACATATCAACGTACATAAAAAAATATGAACACAAAGGTGTAGGGGATTTTCAGGACTTCATTCTCAAAACTCCCAAAGAATAATGACAAATGAAGTCATCATCAGATGTTTGCAGCACTCTTCTTAATAATTTCCCATCAAGTGTGGGGATAATTTTCAAGAAAATAACTGACAAGAGACTAAGAGGAGCCATTCAAGAAACATCCACCCAAAGAGAGGACTGGATCACTCAGTCTTCTCAGGAATCAATGTGAGTGACCTTTTTTTTCCACCCTGAATCTGGTAAATATGGCTGTACTTTGGGATTTATCAATGTACATAAGTCAGATCAGCTTAGAAACAAGATTGTTTGCTTAGTTACCCAGGTAACAATTTAAGCTCCATTAAAGTTTGGCTGATTCAGGTTTTTTTATCAGATGTCCAGAAGCTTTTCTTGGGACAGCTGCTATTAGTGGAGGTGCTTTTTAGATGCCTTCAGAACTGCATGGGGTTAGAACATATAAGAAGGAGCACAAGAATATTAAAAACCTCTTTAAAATTTTCAGTTGTCTGATAATTGGATTCCTTGATGTGCCAGTGTTGACATGAAACAGCTACAGTGGATATTTTAGGTCATATCTAGAGCACGTATTAGACAAGCAGATAATGGATGGTATGGGATGTCTACAATTTTAACTGGTTATGTACAGAAACCATGAATTTCTGATCTGCTTGGTTGACTAAAATAGGACCCATAGACAGGGATACAACTACTGGAATTTGCATGTGTCATTATTGATGCATAAAGACTATAGGGACTGGATTAGTGTATTAGTTAAGCAGCAGTTGACAGAGGCAATCATTAACGACTGTTGGTAGGGTACCCTGCATAAGGTGATTGAGAATCAATAGCTCTTAGCAAAGAGCTAGTAACAGAGAAAAATAGACTAGATGAGGTGCTAGTTAGCTATCTAGAAGATCTGATTAATAAGACCATTGCAAAGGATGTGCTAGCAGTAAGACTGACCATGCACAATTTTTTCAACAGGATATATGATGGCTGCATTCTCAAAGCTAAGATCTTGTGTGGACATGAATAACTGCTGCCTGATGGTTTGAACTGGGAGATGGGAGTGCTGTGTTGGTGTATGTTGGGACAATGTCACCATCAGGGTGCTGGATGTCATCTACACCTTAACCTTTGTGTAACATTGTTACACAACCACCCCTTAACCCTGTCCACTCACTCTGAAGACAAAGACCTGTATTTATAATATATACAAGGTGGATGCTGAAAAGTTCCTGGCTTTGAGAAAAGAAAATACAGGAGGATCAGTTAATTACGATTTGTATTCGACATATTCCATTCTCAGATTCACACACTTATTGCAGTGGTCCTTCAGTTTTATAAGCCCTGTAAAAAGCTTTAGAAGGTTGGGCTTCCAATCAGGCCTTTCGTGATACAAGGAACTTTTCAGCATACCCTCATATGTGTGTGTGTGTGTGTGTGTACATGTATATATAGATACATACATACATATTTATGCATATGCATGTGCACACACACACATATATATATACTACCCATAACTAGATGTAAGGCAAATACAGGACACTTCATATGATATCGTTGTAAGGATATCTGCTTTCAACACTCGCAAGGATACTGGCCCCTATATCATTCTTCAACCAAATTAGCTGCCCCCTACCCCCATAATACACTGTGCTACTGGAAGGGCATGTTGGATAATGTTGAATAACTCTAGCCTTCCATATCTCTCTCTCTTTTTACTCTTTTACTTGTTTCAGTCATTTGACTACGGCCATGCTGAAGCACCGCCTTTAGTTGAGCAAATCGACCCCAGGACTTTATTCTTTGGAAGCCTAGTACTTATTCTATTGGTCTCTTTTGCTGAACCGCTAAGTTACGGGGATGTAAACACACCAGCATCGGTTGTCAAGCGATGTTGGGGGGGACAAATACAGGCACACAAACACACACAGACACATATATATATATATATATACATATATATATATATATATATATATACATATATATATATATATATATATATACATATATATATATACATATATATATATATATATATATATACATATATATATATACATATATATATATATATATATATATATATACATATATATATATATATATATACATATATATATATATATATATATATATACATATATATATATATATATATACATATATATATATATATATATACATATATATATATATATATATACATATATATATATATATATATACATATATATATATATACATATACATATATATATATATACATATACATATATATATATATACATATATATATATATATATACATATATATATATATATATACATATATATATATATATATACATATATATATATATATATATACATATATATATATATATATATACATATATATATATATATATATATATACATATATATATATATATATATATACATATATATATATATATATATACATATATATATATATATATATACATATATATATATATATATATACATATATATATATATATATATATATATATATATATATATATATATACGATGAGCTTCTTTCAGTTTCTGTCTACCATATCCACTCACAATGCTTTGGTCAGCCCGAGGCTATAGTAGAAGACACTTGCCCAAGGTGCCACGCAGTGGGGCTGAACCCAGAACCATGTGGTTGGTAAGCAAGCTACTTACCACACAGCCACTCCTACGCCTCTATATATGTGTCTGGATAGAAAAAAAAAATGGGACGGTCATGGATGGACTACTTTTGATCATAATTCTGGTTACTTGGGACTGACCTGAGATTAAACAATAACCTCTCAGTTTCCATTTCTTCCTTACACTCATTCTATCATATCACTCAATATTTACGTCACTCTACTCTCTTGTTCACACACACACACACACATACACAAAAACACATACACAGACATATAACAGATATTCAGATATGTTACTACATATACAAACGCAGATACAAAAGCACACACGCACATGTTCTTATAAATACTCATACATACATAGGCACACATACACGGGCATATACATATTTTCCCAACCCCAAAAATGCTTACATTCTTACATACACACATGCACACACACATATAAATACAGTTGCACATACACACCAATAAAAGCTCACAAGTAAAAGACAGTGGGGGGGGGGCTTTATGAGGCCACTCAAGCAATCTGCTCTTTGTAGCAGCTAAATATCCCTCTTATCTATATTTTTTAAAAAATGGACAGACAAATTGAAAGAATATAGTCCAGGATGCACTCAGAAACACATAAGAAAAATCAGACAGGATAGTCAAGGCTGGAATGTCTTTGATCATAGTTCTGCTCAATCAGTGCATGCAGGACCTGGGGTTAAACAACAACAACATAAAAAGAAATAATATGCCTACAACCACCCCTATCACCACCACCACCACCACCACAACAGGAAAAATACATAAAATGATGTAATCATAAGGCATAGGAGGAGGAGTGGTAGTGACTGGACACTGGAGGAGGAGGAGAAAGAGGACATGGAGGAAGAGAAGGAAGTAGGAATATGTGTGAGGAGCGGGGGGATGGGAATAAAGTGAGAGGGAAGGTGGGACGAAGAGCTATGGAGGGGGTAGGGGAGAAGTGTGCATAAAAAGCTTCATAAAAAAACAGATAGTAGTAGTAGTAACAGTAGTTGTAGTAGTGTGAGGATGGTGGGAAGGGAAGGAAGCTGTAGTAAAGGGTGGGAGGAAATGGAAAATAAAAAAAAACCCATTTATGAGAAGAGGGGAGGCGGAAGAGGGTTAAATGGTGGAGGGGGGGACAGATGAGGTTGAGTAAGAGTGAACAGAGAGAAGAAGGAGGCCACTGAAGTGAATGAGAAGGAGTAAGAGGAGAGGGAGGAAAAGGAGAGAGGGAAAGAGGAGAGGGAGGAAGAGGAGAGGGAGGAAGAGGAGAGGGAGGAAGAGGAGAGGGAGGAAGAGGAGAGGGAGGAAGAGGAGAGGGAGGAAGAGGAGAGGGAGGAAGAGGAGAGGGAGGAAGAGGAGAGGGAGGAAGAGGAGAGGGAGGAGGTGAAACAAAGATCATACAATGAAGTGAACTGCACTGTGGTAGTGGGAGGTAGTTATATTTTTGTGGAGGAGAAGGCAGAGGAGGCAACACAATAACAGCAAGGAAGGGGAGAAAAGTGAAGGTGTGAGAGAGCCTGGGATAGTAGTAGGGTAGAAGGAAGAGGAATGGAAGGAAGAGGTGAGAGTGAGAGATAAGGATGAGAGAGAGGGAGAGAGAGAGATTATAGAGAGGAGTAGAAAAAAAAAACAAATTAGGAAGAGGAAGTAAGAGAAAGGTGAAATGATGATGATGATGATGAGGAGGAGGAGGAGGAAGCGGAGGGGATGGATGTGTGGTGGTCGTTGTTTAGAATGGGGATGATGAGCGGGGAGGTGGGGGGCTGTAAAAGATGAAGAGGAATGAGGAACCCCCCCCCCAGAAGAATTATTACAATGAGTAGCAGTAAGAGGAGGCAATAGAATGGGTGGAGAGGAAAAAAGAATGGAAGGCGGAGGGGCGGCCAGCAGCAGCAGCAGCTCATCGGCTGCAGCATCCATATTTTTTATATTCCCTTCCTCTCTCTCTCTCTTCCTCTTTAGTCTCTCTCACTCCCACTCTCTCTTTCTCTGCCTTTTTCTTTCCCCCTCTGTCACTCCCTCTCGATCTCTTCTCTCCCTCTTTAGTCTCTCACTCACTCTCTTTCTCACTGCCTTTTCTCACCTCCTCACTATCTTCCTCTCTCTATCTCCCTCCCTCTCTCTATATCTCTCTCCCTCTCTCTATATTTCTCCCCCTCTCTCTTCCTCCCTCCCTCTCCTCCTCTCTCCCTCTCTCAATCTCTCTTCACTACACTTTCCATTTTTAGCTACTCAGTCAATTTTTTTACCTCACTCCATCACTAATCACTTTTTCTCTCTCTCTCCTCTCTCTATATTTCTCTTTTTCTCTCATTTTGACCTCACTACTCTTACTCTTCCTCTCTATCTACATTTCTTTAATCACTATCATCACCATCCTCATCCTCATCACCACCACCACCACCACCACCATCATTGTCATTGCCTGTTGGCCTTGTCATTTTCATCATTATCATCATCATCATCATCATTGGTTGCATTATTGTCATCACCATGACAATCATCATCACCAGCATTATCACCATCAGCATAACCTACACCATGACAATATTAGTAATTCTTCTTCTTACTATTATTATTATGAATGCAGTGAAATGGCAGAATCATTAGCATGCCGTGTGAAATACTTAGCAGCATTCCATCTGCCGTTACATTCCGATTTCAAATTCCGCTAGGGTCGACACTGCCTGTTAATCCTTTTGGGATTGATTAAACAAGTACCAGTTATGCACTGGGGTCGATGTAATCGACTTAATCCCTTCCCCTAAATTTAAGGCCTTGGGCTTCCAGTAGAAAGAACTATCATTATTATTATTACCAACCACATGGTCCTGGGTTCAGTCCCACTGCATGGCACCTTGGGCAAGTGTCTTCTACTATAGCCTCGGGCCGACCAAAGCCTTGTGAGTGGATTTGGTAGACGGAAACTGAAAGAAGCCCGTCATAGATATAGATATAGATATATATATATATATATATATATATATATATATATATATATATAGTGTAGTATATTGCCACTTAAGTGTGGCTGACCCCTAGGGGTGGATGTTACTGTTGCTTTTAGCCCCAGGAGGACATCTCCTCCAGCTGGCTTATCGACACACGACTGTGTCCTGTTTGCCAAGGGAGTTATCCCTCTCACCACGGCCAGCAGCACGAACGTATCCGGATTTCAGGGTTATTTCCCTTCGTCGGCGTTCGACAGCCGATGACCTTGGTGAGAGAGAAAAACCTGGCAAATCTTATATCTTCTTTTCCAGTGGCATTCTTCACTGATATTGAAAAGGTGAAAACAAGCAATATTAATTCTCTAAATGAAGTATTAACAGTAACTGCACGATAAAGTGTAGTATATTGCCACTTAAGTGTGGCTGACCCCTAGGGGTGGATGTTACTGTTGCTTTTAGCCCCAGGAGGACATCTCCTCCAGCTGGCTTATCGACACACGACTGTGTCCTGTTTGCCAAGGTTTTTCTCTCTCACCAAGGTCATCGGCTGTCGAACGCCGACGAAGGGAA
>NC_142937.1:37783401-37787447 GCF_046866305.1 Octopus bimaculoides
AACCATATAAAAAATTAGTTTTAAAGGAGGTTTTTTAATCTGAAAGAAATACCAGTCTAATTTCATTCAAATCACACTATTCAATTTCATTAAAGATAGGACACAACCAATGATGTTGTCCCAACTACAGATAAAAAAGAAAAAGCAAACGAAACATAAAGCTACATAGTCAGATGACCAGGGGAGAATGCTTTGAACATGGGTTTGCACCATCGAGGGTGACCTAGGCCAAGTTACCAACAAGAAGAAATGTTTTTTTTTAACTCTGAAGAGCTACATCATCACATCAAGCATTGAAATGAACACATCCAATGCTGGTGTTCAAACAAGACCCTAAATTACTGAGAAGTGGTTGCTATTGTAGTTTTGATTGCCCCAATAGGACATGTAGTTATTGTCCTAATAGAAATTCAGTGTCACATCTGGTGCTGTAGGTGACTGAATGAGTTCAATAACAAATGATTTGAGATTAAAAACTTCTGAGGGTCTGTTTGGCCATGAGGACTGTACTGTGTTAAGGTGTGAAAGATAAGTTTTGCACAGTATATTTAGATTCTGTGGTTGGTGTAGCATACCAACTATACTTCATTTAGTTTAATTAAATGAAGTGACCACAGTCTGCAGGTCACTTAGTAAAATAAATATTCTACATAAATGCAACACATTTTACGGATAATGCTATTTACCATAGTGCTATGTACCTACCAACTTACCTACCTGCGACCTTATATATGTACTTACATCCCTATGTACCACCTCCCTACCTACATGCATACCATCGTACATACACATATGCATGTGTTTATATGTACATTCTTTTTTTTTTTTTTTCCCCTCCCAAAAAGAAAAGCTCTACATTGTATTTGTCCCATCTTCGTTGAGCCCTGTGTGGCTAATAAAAGAAATGATTCTTATATATAGATATAAAATATGTACCATTAATGCACACATACACACACATGCACCTGAAAAAACTCTGACAAATATATATATATATATACATATGTATTTGTATGTTTATATGTATGTGTACAAACATGTATATTCATATTTATATATATATATATATATATATACACACATGATGATGATGATATATATATATATATATATATATATATATAGACGTATATATATTTGTATATGTATATGTATACACACACACACAGATATACATGCTTACACATGTATATTATTTCGACAGGCATTGTATTGTGGCATCATGATCCCCTCAAGAGAACAGCATGAACATCTCAACTTCCACTTGGATTCCTTCCAAGCTCTTTTATCATTTCACAATAATTTTTTCCCTCTCTTTCTTTCTCTTTTATCTTCTTTTGTCTCATCTCACTCGGAATGGATTCATCGTTAATTAAAAGCCATTATTCCAAGCTACGTTGTGTTTCATATTTTCCAGGAGGACGTGCAGGACAACTGACCACGCCTTCATCCACATCACACCCCAGCATCCGCACCACCACCACCTCCACCACTGCCTCCACCACACCACCACCACTTACTGACACTAGAATCAGCGACCCCCTAAACACCCCACTATTAACACTACACAACCACTCTCTATACTACCGCCGCTACACTACCAATGACCACACTTCACCCTCACTAACATTGCCACCGCTACGTCACTTCTCCCTCCCTCCCTCTCGCCCTCCATCCCTCACTCCGCACAACCTACCGACTGCAATCAATCCTCTCCTCCCCCCACCCTTTAACAATTCAACACCACCGTCTGTATAAAACATACACAACACAGACATAACAACATAGATATATACAAACCATCACCACCACCACCACCAACAGCATCACCATCACTATCACCACCACGTTACTTCCACCGCCGTAACTACTACTACTACTACTACTACTACTACTAGCATCATTTTCACATTTTTCAATTCTATCTACCTCTATCAATTTATTTGCGTATGTGTGCATCTAAAAAAGTATATATAAATATATGTACATACACACACACACACACATATATATATATATACACACACACACTCACACACATAATATGTATGTATACATCCATGCACCCACACATATATGCAGAAGTACATACAGGCATGCATACATACATACGTACGTACATACATACGTACATACATACGTACATACATACGTACATACATACGTACATACATACGTACGTACGTACGTACGTACATACACATACATTATCTCTTGCAGTGAAGTATATTAAATTGGTGGTGAGAGGAGAGCAAAGAAAAAATAGAGAGAGTAAAGGAGAGAGGGAGTAAGAGAGAGCAAAAGGAAGAGAGAGAGAGAGAGAGAGCGAGAAAGAGAGAAAGAGAAAGATAGAGAGAAAGAGAGAGAGAGAGAAATGATACTTGAAATATATGTCTGCATTTTTTTATGCATCTATTTATTTATTATTCTTCTTATTATTATTACTATTACTACTACTGTTATTTTATTATTATTATTATTATTATTATTATTATCATCATTATTATTATTATTATTAACATTTAGTATCATTCTGTGTCTGAGACATATTTCTTTGTAGCTGCATTTGTTGAAGATGCTGCAGGAGGTGGTGGTGGTGGTGGTGGTGTTAGTGTTGTTGTTAGTCGTGATGATGGTGTTGGTGATGGTAGTAGTTTAGGTGGTGGTGGTGGTGGTGGTGGTGATGATACTGCAGCTTATAGTGTTGTTAGAAGCAATGTTGTTGGTAGTTATTGTTTTTATTGTTTAACCTCAAGTAAACCCTGAATGCAAAACTTATTTGATCAAAATCATTCCAGGCATGGCCATCACAAAAATTTCTTATACATAAGCAACCCAGGACAGTATCTGAAATGTCTTTTTTTAAATTACAGAATTTGAATTCTAGGTGATTTGACTGCTATATCTAGCACGTTGAGCGACCAAAGAGTTGTTCTCAAAAGGATAGTAACATGGTAAGGGCAATGATGTATAAATTGAGTGGTAGTTATAAAATTGTTGTGGCAGCAGTAAAGATCATTGTTTAGGGGTTACTCACTGGGGTGATGCTGCTGTTGTGCTCAATTCTTATCAAAGACACTTACAATGAAAAGACAATCCAGTGGTGCCCATCCCATCAATCAGGGATTTCACACACCATGTATTACGCTATATAAAATGTGGCTTCTAGTTTTGATAAAGCGTGAATTGAGCGAGATTTAGCTGCTATTTCATGCAGGTGGTGGGACTATTTATATGCTCCTTAGGTGGTAGCAGCTGATAGTGGCATTGGTGAAGTTGGTCGTGGGTGGTTGTGACCATGGTGAAACATGGATTTGGCATTTTTCAATACAGCTATTATATACATACATACATATATACATACATACATACACACATACATACATACATATATACATACAAACATACATACATGCATATGTGTGTGCATATATGTGTGCATATATGTATGTATACATGCACACGTGGCATATGCATGTATTTATGTATTTACACATACGTTTATATATACATATACAAATATATATATATATATATTCATATATATACTTGTGTGTGCGTGTATATATATATGTATGTGTGTGTGTGCATATATATATATGTATGTGTGTGTGTGCATATATATATATGTGTGTGTGTGTATAGATATATATACACACACACATATATATATATATGTGTATATATATATATATATACACATACATACATATATATGTGTGTGTGTGTGTGTGTGTGTATATATACACACACACATATAGATATATATATGTGGGACATAAGCGATAAGTAGTGATGTGCATAAATACAAACTTGTTATCAGTTCAAAAACAGTGAATAGCTTCCATACGGGCTTGAATGTGCCTCAAGCATATTTGAACTGGTAACAAGTTTGTATAACTGCTTATTCGTGTGTATGTGCATGCACGTGCACATGCATTGTATCAGTGTGTGTGTGCATATATATATATATATATACACACACACACATGTATATTTCTATTTGTATATTATAGTCCAGCCCATGACAGGCTGGAAGTTGGACG
>NC_142937.1:37787947-37790447 GCF_046866305.1 Octopus bimaculoides
ATACTATGCATATATATATATATATATATATACATACTATGCATATATATATATATATATATATACATACTAGCATATATATATATATATATATATATACATACTATGCATATATATATATATATATATATATATACTATGCATATATATATATATATATATATACATACTATGCATATATATATATATATATATATATATACTATGCATATATATATATATATATATATATATATATACTATGCATATATATATATATATATATATATATATACTATGCATATATATATATATATATATATATATATATACTATGCATATATATATATATATATATATATATATATATGATTATATATGTATAAGTGTGTGTGTGTCTACACCCCCACACATATACATATATAAGACTTCAAAAGCTTTGTGCTAATGGAGGACGTGATGTATCAAAAGTGCTGTATATATCTTGATTAATTTCGCAGGGAATTGCAGACAATCACAAGAATTAAGGAATTAGTAACGACTTACCGATTCTATGTCTATTTAGGAATTAACTCATGTACTTTCTTTTATTTCATTTCAACTATTCTCTTAACATTTTCGAATGTGATTGTGTCAATTTTTTTTTTTTTTTTTTTTTACCTCTTTTCGCCCAAAAAGAAAAATATTTAGATCCTTTTTATGATGTCTTTTTTCCGTTTGTGGGTCGGAGGCTTTCTTCATTGTTATTGTTGCTCTCTTTGTTGTTTTAATATTCGCTTCTGATTTGCATCGTTACTATTATTATTATCATCATCATCATCATTAATATCATTATTATTATTATTATTATTATGTTGTTGTTAGTATTACTAATGTTATTCTTGATATTGAGGATAGGCAGCATTGTTAGAACTTTGGACCAAATGATTTATTTTTTTTTAGGGATTTTATTATGGTCCTTTATATTCTGAGTTCAGATTTTGTTGGGGTCAATTTTCCCTTTCATCCTGATGGTGTTGATAGAATTTATTGCCAATCAACTACTGGAGTTGATTTAATCAACTATATCCTGCTCCTAATTTTGAGGTCTTATGTCTAATTTAGATATCAAGAAATTTGGTGGATTCAGCTGAATCATTAGAGCGTGGGTCAAGTGTCATGTGGTATTTAGTTCTAGCTCTTATACATACCAATTTCAAATCCTACTGGCATTAGTCATCATTCTCTACCTGAGAAAATATTTTACCAGTGATATATTGGGTTTAATTCACTTGACTAGATCTTCCTCCAAATTTGTGGCCCCTTTGTCAATGTTAGAAATTATCATATTATTATTATTAACATTTTGCACTATTACTTGCACTATTATTATTATTATTATTATTATTTACTACTACTACTATTATTGTTATTGTTATTATTTATTTTGCCACTAATATCCAGCTAGGAAGTGTGGAATTTGAGCAAGAACAACAATGGAGTGTCATTTTAACTGTTCTGACACTGTTGATCAATTTATACAGTGTTCAACCTTTCAATTCCATTTTTATTTTTCCCATGCTAATCATTGTAACATAAGTACCAGTTATACACAACGAATCTATTCAGTGAACTCAAAAATATATCTGTGATTTTTCTGGGCTTGAAGCAATAATATTAAGGCTAAATGAGCAACGTATTTAGTTACGTACATTAATGCTGTCTATAATCAGGAACTTTATGACCAGAATAAGTTGGATGTCTACTGATCCACCGTCAGACAGCAATATCTTCAATAGAGCAACACTACAATGATACACTAGCTAGGAGTGTCTTCAGTAATACTTTAATATATTGCTAAGCTCTCACCTATGTATCAAATTAGAGCCAATGGTAGTAGTAGTAGTAGCAGCAGCAGCAGCTATAGTAGTAGTAGTAGTCTGGTTTAATTCACCATACAACCTGGAAGGCCCCCAGGTGCCATAGGAATTCCTTACTTATGGACAAACGTGATAAGCTCTTCAACTCACATATCATTAAGGTTAGTTATTCCTGTATGGACAATAGAGTTTCCCCAGATCAAATACGACAGCTGCAAACTTACCACTCATGCTCAACCTCCAGCACAACAAAAAGAACTTATATCTACTGAAATCTACCTGTTTGCTCTGAGGATCCACCTTTCCCATAAACAGAAGATACATAGCGAGGAACTGTAACTCCTCTGAATAATATTGAATTCGAATATTATTCAAGGCCAGCAGTTTTGAGATAGAGGGAAAGTTGATTACATCAACCCCAATGCTCAACTCCTATGAATAATATTGGTTTTAAATTTTGGCATAAGGCCAGTAATTTCAGGGGAGTGGGTAAGTCAATTACACCCACCCCAGTGTTCAACTGGTACTTCTTTTATAGTCCAACCCATGCCAGCATGGACAATGGACTTAAATGATGACGAGGAAGAGGAAGAGGAGGAGGAGGAGGGGATGATGACAATGATGGTCCCTGAAAAGATGAAAGGCAAAGTCAACCTTGGCAG
>NC_142937.1:37792947-37812947 GCF_046866305.1 Octopus bimaculoides
TAAATCGACCAGTTCCAACATCTCTCAAACTGAGCAGTCAATTGCACACAACGCCAGATACCCATTTGGTTATTCTTCTGTCCAGCTGAAGGACTGAGGAACTTTGAAAATAATCTTCCACCAAAATATGGAATTAAATGACTATCCAGCCAAGAGCCTCTTCTTGGTTGACCTACCTGTTAATGACAGCACCTAGGTGTCTTTAAAATAACATGTTTTAGTCTTAGAATGTTGAAGCCATTCTAAGATCCTAAGATTAATGGGCATTGTCTGAAAAATTAGTGCATATGGACTCCGTTTGATTGGTTTTTGATGACAGGTATGGTCCATATGAGCTAATCTTGTGCAAAAGAACAACAATGATAATAAAATAATTGTCTTGCCAGGAATCAATGAGGTAATATCTATGTGCTTGCTTGATCTGCTAGATATAGCAGTCAGAGTTCACTTTAATCATATATTGCAGTCTTAAAATTTGAATGACACCTTAACTAATATAGTCCTTGGTAATGCTCCTAACTGCATTTAAAAATAAGAGGATAGCCTGTTCAATGGAAAGGCTTTGATTACAATAGTCCAGCTCAATCAGGGCTGCTTTAGTGCTAAACAACAACAACAACAATCATCTGACCAGCAGCTAAAAATGCATCCACTGCCCAAACAGACAACTAGCTGTCCATCCAACCATTCTATGACCCAATCAGACTGACACACAGACAGACAGACAGACCAATCCCTAGCTAAACTAACACAGTCATAATCCACACAGCAACCAGCAGTAGCAGCAGCAGTAATGGCTGCAGTTTGACCAGTTGTCCAGCCAACTCCAGGGACATGTTTGTTATCCAGACTCCCTACCATGCCCCATCTCCTTCTCACTGCTTTCCATTCTGTCTGTATGTCCATTTTTTTGCAACCAGTCATCCAGCCCAGTGGTAGCCAGCTAGCTAGATAGCCAGATAGTCAGCTAGTAAACTATTTTATCTGTCTATTCAATGAATTTTTCTATCTATTTATCAGTGTAAATGTCTCCCTGGCTCATTGTCCATCACCCCATCAGGCCGATTGTCTGTTTGCCTGCTCTCTCACTCACTGCCTTTATCTCTGGCTCTCTTTATCTATTTCTGTCTGTTTAACTGTCCGTTTCTCTCTGTTACTCTTCTTCTCTCTCTCTCTTTCTCTCTCATGCTCTTCATAGCTTTTAGTCTATCTATTTCTCAACCAGTCACTCTCCCAATTTTACATTCTGTCTGCCGCTGTGCCTCATTCAATGTTGTTTTCTGCACCTCTTGTACTTTATATATCATGCCACCGCCACAACTAAAGTCACCACTACCACCACCACCACCACCACTACTACCACCATCATCATCACCAACAACCCAGCATTTACAAGCATAACCTACACCACCACCATCACCATAATCATCATCATTAACATCCTGACATCTACCAGCATAACCTACACCAACACTAACACCACCACCACCACCACCACCACCACAAGCATCAACACCAACGACAATGCCATCACCACAAGCACCACTGCCACCATATGCACTGCAATCATCCCCACCAGCTACCCAACCCCATTATCAAACGCCCCAACCACCATAACAACTAAGGCTGACACCAGAACCACCACCGCCACCGCCATTACCACCACCGCCACCACCTTCACCACCTTCACCACCACCACCATATACTCGTTACATGTCCACTTTTTCTTCTCCATAATTCCTTTTTCTCTTATTTTGATTTTCATTTCCTATCTCTCATTCTCCGATGCTCTCTCTCATTCGCTCTCACTCATTGTTTCACACCCACCCACCCATACATTCTCTCCCCAGTCTCCAGCTACCTCTTTCACTCTTCCTCTCCTGCCCTCTGCCCTCTTTCTTTCTTTTTCCTTCTCCCCACATCCCTATGCCCTTCTCCCTCACATTACCTCTTTTTCCTAAGTATTTATCTTTGATCATTCTGGTGAGGGTATATGCACTGTGTATGTATGTGCCTGAGAGTGTGTGCGTGTTTATATAAATACATACATATATATATATATATATATATAGATTTAATATAACATTCTCTCTCTTGTATATGTATATATATATATATATATATGTAAATATACATGAATATACGTGTCAATATATATATATATATCAAGATACATATGCCTATACATAAATATATACACACACATATACGTATGCATATAAGCATACGTATATGTGTATGCTCTTATATATATATATATATATTGTGTATAGTTATTAAATATGTATACATATATAAATGTGTGTATGTATATATATATATATATATATATATAATAATAATAATAATAATAACAACAACAAAAATAATAACAGTTACAATAATGATAATAATAATAATAATAATAATATATATTGTGCATATATATTATATACAGGCATAGATATGTGTATGTATATATATATTGTACATAGAGATATATATTATATATACACACACAGACATCTGTATGTATATGTATGTACACACAGACACAAGTTTGTGCGTGTATATATATTATGAATTTTAGTATGTAGGTATATTTATATGTGTATGTATGTTTGCATGTATATATACATACAGACACATATATATGATATACACATAATACCTGAATGTCTGTTTATTTCTTACCATTTCTTCCTATATTCCACACACTATATTTGATTGTTTTGCTAAATATATATCTCTATCTCTCTTTTTCTCTCTAACTAGAACTTCATACCCTCTCTCTTTCTCTGCCTCACTCTCTTGACCAGTGTGTCTTCAAAGTCCAGCGTTGTCCTTTACAGTGAATCTCAGGCCATCGTCCATTCTGTCTGCTTCTGTACCTCTGTTTCTAAACACTGCAAACTGACCGGTTAGTGACCGATTTAACACACTTTATTTACATATCAACCATCTTTCAATCAATCAAGTTTTCACTCTTTTTATTTAAATATCTATCTGTCTCTGTATCTCTCTCTCAATATGTATGTATGTATATATATATATACATATATATATATATATATATATATATATATATTTGTGTGTGTGTGTATGATATATATATATATATATATATATATATATATATATATATATACATACACACACACAAATATATTTATACATACAGCTACAGAAATATATCTTTATCTACCTGCCTATCTATCTATCTTTCTATCTATCTATTTATTCATCTATCTATCCATTTATCTATATATGTGTGTGTGTATGTAACATTACATATTCTCACGTATGTACATACACACACATATGTAAATTTATATGCATGTATATATATATATATATGATATATACATATACACGTATAAATTTATATATATATATATATATACATGTATGTATATATATATATATATACATGTATGTATATATATATATATATATATATATATATATACATACATGTATGTATATATATATATATATATATATATATACATGTATGTATATATATATATATATATACATGTATGTATATATATATATATATATATATATATATATACATGTATGTATATATATATATATATATACATGTATGTATATATATATATATATATATATATATATATAAGGGTATGTATACATATGCATACATACTTTCACTATTATACCCACTTACCTATCGTTAGTTACATTTATAATATTTATAATTATTCTGTGATTATTTTTACCATTTTTACCGTTATTATTATCATGATTATTATTACTATTATTATTATTATTACATTCCTTTTTGATGAATTTTTGAATGCATTTATGTATGTGTTTTTGTGTATACATTTTTACATGCACAAGGAGACATGCTCTCACACACTCCCACGAACACACACACACACACACACACACACACGTACACATGCATGTAGCACAAGTTATCAAACTGATTAGATTCCCTCTTTTGTCATTTTGTCATCACTATTGTCTATTGTTGTTGTTGTTTTTGTTGCTGGCGATGGTATTTTTTTTCTTTGTTTTTGGTTTAGTTTTGACGATATTTCTAGCATTGCGTATGTATGTATGTATGTATGTGTGTGCTCCAGTGTAGTTGTCTGCATATTTGCATGTGTATGTGTATGTGTGTATGACTATGTAAATTTTTTTCATATGCTCATACTATGTATGCATATGGATAGTCGGGTTTGTTTTTGTATATGTGTGTGTGTATGTGAGTAGCCATGTGTTTTTACATGTGTGTACGTGTGTGTGTGTGTTTGTGTGTGTGTCTGCATATGTCTACACTGAGTAATTACTACAAATATTATTGGCACCACACAGGCCGATTGGTTGTACGGTCGCAGAAGTTGCAGACAGTGGCAGCAGAAGCAATTACAGTAGTAGTAGTAGTAGTAGTAGCAGTAGGTAGTGGGGGTGGTGGTGACACTGTACACATTGGTGGTGAGATGATGGTGATACTTATAGTAGTAGTAGTAATAGTTGTTGTTGTTTTTGTTGTTGTAGCAGCAGTATTAGTAGATACAGTAGTAGCTTTAGTAGCATCTCCTTACTGTTTTCCTATTTAACTATTTGTTTAGCTCCATTACTTCATCACCATTATCATCTTCTTCATCGTCGCCATCAACGTCATCCCCACCACCACAACCATTACCACCACCGTCATCATCACCATCATCATGATACTACAACCACCGCCACCACCACCACCACCATCAACAACATTGCCTATATTACTATCATCATCATCATCATCACCACCAACACTATCATCATCATTGTCACCAACATTATCATTGTCATCGTTGTCGTCATTATCATCATTATCGTTGTCGTCATCTGACTCCTCCTTCTCCGTCTCCTCCTCCTCCTGCTCATCATCATCATTGCCTTCATTTTTTAAGATTATTAATATTTCATTTCACTCCTTCACTAATCACATGGTAAAACAACAAAACAAATACAAACTGTATGAACTCAAGGAAATACGAAGGAGTGTTAATTTAGATAAAAAACTAGAGAGCACAGTTGAGTCTTCCGACTGACTGCGGCCATGCTGGAGCAGCGCCTTTAGTCGAAAAAAATCGACCCCAGAACTTATTTTTTGTAAGCCTAGTACTTATTCTATCGGTCTCTTTTTGCCGAACCGCCAAGTTATGGGGATGTAAACACACCTGCATCGGTTGTCAAGCGATGCTGGGGTGACAAATACAGGCACACAAACACACACATATATACATATATATATATATATATATATATATATATATATATATATATATATATATGTATATATATATATATACGATGGGCTTCTTTCAGCTTCCGTCTACCAAATCCACTCACAAGGCTTTGGTCAGCCCGAGGCTATAGTGTGTGTGTGTGTGTGTGTATGTATGTATATATATATATATATATATATATATATATATGTATATATATATATATATATATGTATATATATATATATATATAAATAGATAGATAGATAAATAGATAGTTAGATACATACCTACACACATACTTACATACACAGATACATATATACATATGCATGCGTGTGAATGTGTGTATATATGCATATAATATATATGTTTATTTGTACAAATATGCACACCTCTCTCTCTTTCTCTCTCTGTGTATATATATGTGTGTGTGTATAATAGTTAATCTGCCAAAACGGAGAAAAAACACAAGGAAAAATCAACAACATGAGGATGTGGTACATGCAAAGTATTATATATATATATGTGTGTGTGTGTCTATACACACATACACACATATATATAGATATATATACATATACATACATACAAATATGTGTTTGTATGCTTAAATAAATATAATTGTTTTTATATATTTATATCATTCTCATTCAATATCAATGTTTGTGTGCATATATATATACATATATATATAGTGTAATATATATATATATGTATATATATATATATCTTATACACATATTTAGATATATATATATATGCATATATATATATATATAGTGTAATATATATGTATATATATATATATATATCTTATACATATATTTAGATATATATACATATATATATATATATATATATATTTTATACATATATTTAGATATATATATATATATATATATGTGGTGTAATCTAGTCTAATATACTGCCACATTTAAAACAGAACCATACATTGAAATATCAGTGTTTCTGGACAAATGAGGAAAAGAGTATTTAATACATGGTCTAAACCAATGGTCCCCAAACTATTTTACTCACGCAATACTTCAAAGCAGATATAAATATTTTCTACTACAGGAAATTAATAAGTGTTTAGCTTCTCATTTAAGGAATCAGAATTGTTACTCTGATTCCTATAATGTCTCTTTCTAGAGACATTATATCTAAGAATTTTATTTTGTATTTATTAGTATTTTAAAATATAATTTTATTTTTATAACATACATAGCTCTGTCATGGCACATCAATGTGACATAATGTACTATTTGAAAACCTCTTGTGTGGGGTATGTTTGTTTTTGTTTTTCTTTGTTTTTTTTTTGGAAGCACAATAGATAAGATTCTGTACAACCATAGTCAAAACTTAGAGTAGCAAGAGAGTGATTCAACCAAAATGATGTGTGTGTGTACACACACACACATATATATAGAGATATATATGTGTATATATATACAAGAGGAAGAGAATGAGAGACAGACAGACAAACAGATATACATACATACAAACATATGTATGAATAAGTACATATGTACATGCATGTGTCCCACCGAGACCAAAGGTAATAGTTGAAGTCAGAAATAGAAAATAAAAAGTTGACAAAAATGGAGATGAAAGGGCCAGTAATACTGAAAATATTCTGTCTGTCTGTATTTCTCTATCTATCTATTCTATTCTATTCTATCTATTTATCTACATACACATACATATATACATACATGCATATGTACATACACACATATATTTATGTATGTAGGTGTGGCTGTGTGGTAAGAAGGCAGCGAGCTGGCAGAAACGTTAGCACGGCGGGCAAAATGCTTAGTGGTATTTCGTCTGCCACTACGTTCTGAGTTCAAATTCCACCGAGGTCGACTTTGCCCTTCATCCATTCGGAGTCGATTAAATAAGTACCAGTTACGCACTGAATTCAAGATAATCGACTTAATCCATTTGTCTCTCTTTGTTTGTCCCTTCTGTCTGTAGCCTCTTGTGGGCAGTAAAAAAATAAGAAGCTTGCTTCCCAACCACATTGTTCCAGGTTCAGTCCCACTGCGTGGCCCCTTGGGCAAGTGTTTTTCACTATAGCCTAGGGCTGACCAAAACCTTGTGAGTGAATTTGGTATACAGAAACTGGAAGCCTGTTGTACATATATATATATTTATATGTATATATAAGTGTATGTATATATATATATATATATATATATATATATATATATATATATATATATAAGTGTCTGTATTTGTGTGTGTGTGTCTTGTGTTTGTACCACCTCCATCGGTTGACAACCGATACAGATGTGTTTATGTCCCCGTAACTTAGCAGTTCGGCGAAAGGTACCGATAGAATAAGTTCTAAGCTTACAACGAATAAGTCCTGGGGTCGATTTCTTCAACTAACACCCTCTAGGTGGTGCTCCGGCATGGCTGCAGTCAATTGACTGAAACAATTAAAAGAGTAAAAGAATGTATGTATGTATATATATATATATATGAGTGTGTGTCTGTATGTATATATATATATTTAATAATAATAATAATAATAATAATAATAATAATATTAGGGATAAAAGTCCAAAATTACAGGTAAAAACTCAATTAAAATCAATTTATTAAAAATTAAAATCAAATTAAGTTTCACAGTATTAAATATATATATAGTTTTAGGGACAGTGGATTTTCATCGATGAGTTCATGAACCTTGGTTCTTTTCCCTAAAATATAAATATATATATATATATATAAAGATATTGGTTGCTGTCACGTCTTGGTATCGGTGGTGTGTAGTGGTGTAGTTCACCTTGTCCTTATGTATGTATGGCTATATACATTATTATGTGTGTGTGTGTATGTGTGTGGAAATGCTTGTTTGTGGTGGTATAATGTCTTGGGTTCAAATTTCTTCTGAAGTTATGCATAAAATGCTTGGTGATTAAAAAATTAAATCAAAAATCATAAGCTCATAATGATTAAAAAAAATTTTATTTTTCCAACCGCTGACCACCCTTTGAAAATGCCAAACCATTCCTCAGTTGCCTCAGTGTCATATGCCTCTCGTCATTTCACCACCGCCCTCATCTCTGCTGTGCACCCCACCCCTCTAGAAACATGCACCGTCTTTCTATCACTGATAACTCTGTCCTAGATGGGATATTTTCTGCACTGGGGATGGACATGGTGTTGGTGGTGATACTGGTGGTTCTGTTGGAGAGTGATGATGGTTATAGTGATGGTAATGATGGTGAATTGAGATGGATGTGGTGGAAGTTGTGGCACCGGTGGTGATCCTGTCAGTGATCATTGTGATGATGATGATGATGATGGTGGTGGATTGGAGTGAAGAAAGTAGGAGAAGGTGGGTTAGGAGGATTTAGTTTACATAGGAGGTCACTGGTGGGGGGAAGGATCTAAGTATTCAGGCCCCCTGATGCTAAAGCTGCCAGTTTTGTAGCAGTGGTCAGGTCCATGATGACAGTGATGCTTTTGCTGCTGATGATGATGATGGGGGCTGGTGGGACATATGGTGATGGTGTGATGATGGCAGGGGTAGCGGTAGTATTATGCATGTGGTGTGGGTAGTGGAAGTGGTGGTCAAGCCAATGGTGATGGTGGATGTGGTGCATATGTACCAGGTCGTACTGGTGGAGATGGTGGTGGTCATGGCAGGAGGGTGGAGCAATGCAGATCAGCCAAAAATGTAATAGTGAAAATGGACATGAAAAAAATAAAATTGTTATTTCAGCCTCAGGCCAGCAGTCCAGCCATGACCATCCTGCTATAGTTCAAAAAGTATATTTATATTTTATGCTATACAGAAAACAGTCCTATATCTCAGAAAAAATTTGACTGCTATTTCTAGCCATTTAGTGACCACAAAAAGGTTCTCTCACTGAAGTTGACAGTGGTGTTAATAGAAGGGGCAAGGTGCTGAATGTAGCCATGGTAATGGTGTAAGTGGTGGTGATGGTGGTGGTGGATGGGTGGCGTCAATGGCAGTAGTGATGGTCATGGTGATAACAGTGGTGACAGTTTGTTAGTGAAAATGTTAAATGAAATTTTATATTGTCTTAATACAATTAAAATGTTTGCAGACCATACATATTCCTTTATCTTCCTTAAAACTTAAAAATACAAATGTATACACGCACGCATATGTATATATATATATATATATATATATATATATATATATATATATATCTGTGTGTATACATATATGTAAGCATGCATCTATCTACATATAAATATAGATAGATATGTATAGTTGTATGTATATCTGTATTTATGAATATATGAATATATATATTTATATAATTAGATAGAAAGGAATATATATACATACACCTGTATATATATACATACATATATGCATACATAAATATATATTATAATATATATATATATATATATATATATATATATATATATATATATATATACCTATATATATAATAATATATATATGATAATAATAATATATATATATATATATATATATATATACCTATATATATAATAATATATATATAATAATAATATATATATATATATATATATATATATATATACGTATATACACACAGACATATATATAGAGAGAAAGAGAGCAAGAGAGAGATACATACATGCTTATACATGTACAGGTATATATATATATATCCCTACATATGTACAAGCATTAATGTCAGTATGTCTATGAACTTTAATCACTTATATGAAAAGAACCTGAGATATATATTCATATATATGTTTGTTGAAGTCCATAGTGTATGTGCATGCAAATGCATGCGTATGTTCATGTATTTCTCTAAGCATAGCCGTGTATGTGTGTGACTGTGTGTATAGTTTATATATGTCAGTGTGTGTGTATATATATCTATCTATATATATATATATATACATATGCATGTATATATATATATATATGTGTGTGTGTGTGTATTCATATACATACACACAAACATATATACATGCACACATTTATATATGTTATATGAAACAGTATTTCATATAGTTTTTAGTGTAAATAAATGTAAAATTGACTAGAAAATATTTTTTCCACACTTTTGTAGTATATACTAGGTATCTATCATGTGTGTGCATGTGCATGTACATATATACTTTGACATGTTTATATATGCTATACATAAACATATATATACACACACATACACATATATATAAACATGTTTATATATATATATATATATATATATATATATATATATGAATATGTTATTATTTGCAGTAGTAGTAGTAGTAGTATAGTTGTTGTTGCTGTTATTAAATGAGATTTAGGGCTGCAAACGGAATTAACTCTGTAAAACTAAATATATCACACTCCACTTCTTGAAGTACTGTTTAGTGCTATAATTTGCTTTTGTAAGCCTTCTTACACACAAAACACACACACACACACAACTATTAAAGGAGAATTAATGAAGGTGTAGTAACACCAATTAGTGATGGCCCAGTATGGCCATGACACTCAATCTGAAACTAGTACAGGAGTATTTTTATATTTAGATGTGTGTTTCTGTGTTGTATTTTGTGTGCATATGTGTGTATGTATATACATATAAATGTGTGTGCATATATATATATATATATATATATACACACACACATAAACACATATGTATATGTACCCATATGCATATATGTATACACAGACATGCACAAATATATGTACATGTATTTATATATATATACATATTATATATTTACATATATAGATATATAGACATGTGTGAGTATATATATTATTCGTATATATATATATATATATATATATACACACACATATATAACTACTTATATTATTTTTTTAATTAATAAGAATTAGTGTGGCCAGCTCATCCCTTATCAAGCTATACAACTTTATTTCAACTTTAAAACAATCATTAATACATATGTATACATACACACACACACACACACACACGTGTGTATAAGGACGGCTTCTTTAAGTTTCCATCTGTCAAGTCTCCTCATAAGGCCTTGCTTGGCCCATGACCATGTAGAAGACATTTCCCTGCAGTATCAAGCAGTGAAATTAAATCAGATACCCCATGTGGCTGAAAAGCAGACAACCTAATCACACAGACACAGTATATACATATTGTGTGCTTATATATGTATGTATATACATAAATAAACCATATATCTATGTTTGTATGCATATATGCACACACATACATAGAAACATGCACACACACATATATATAAGTGTTTTTATATATATATATAAAACACTGAATTTTATATATAATAAATTACAATTGAACTTATATATATATATATATATATATATATATATATATATATATAGATATATATGCTTATGTATATTTGTATATGTGTGTGTGTACGTATATGTATCGATGTATATGTGTGTGTGTGTTAGTATCCCTTTGTATTGACATCATGTTAAATTTGTGAGTCATTTTTTTAAGATCTATAGAAACCTATCTAGCTACAGGGTTATATATTACCATACTTCGAAACAGGTGAAGGTAGGCGACGGCAAATGCATCAGCTGTGGATAATCTGCCTGAATAAACTTTGTTTGGCCCATGCACACATGGACTCTGGATGTTAAAATGACGATGATCGTGATGGTCATGTTGATGTTGTGTATACGTCTAGGAAGATAGATAGATAGATAGATAGAAATGGATTTATAGATAAGCCCACATGCAAACAGAAGCAGATACATGCACGCACACACACGCACACATAATCACATATACAAATATACCCGCAAAACAATTTATTAAGGGTTTTACACCTTTCATTCAGTTCAGTTAATTTTAAGTGTGTATATTTTTTGTATACATAAACAGGTGTATACCGTAAACTGATGTACATGCATGTGTTTTTATAAATGCATACAGGTATATATTTTTGGTAATATATGCACATATGCATGTTCATATGAGTACGGATGCATGTATTAATATATCTGTTCATATTTGTTTGTATTCATGCATTCACCACGTGTGTGTGTGTGTGTGTGTGTGTGTGTGTGTGTGTGTGTAGATAGACAGATAGATAGATAGATATAAATTCATTTGCAATTTATTTATTAAAATCAGTTGACTTTTATAATTTAAATAGATTGAAATGAATGTGCATATTCATGCAGACGCATATTTATATACAAATGCATGCCTACTCACATATTGAAATATATATATGTATATATATGCATATATCTATGTAAAAAATATATGCATGTATCTATGATACCTTTAATTCATATGTACATATGCATACCTATGTGTGTATGTATATATATAATTTATGTATGTATTAAATGTATTATAGATACATGAATATATATATATACATATATACATATATATATATGTATGTATATATATATATATATATATATATATATACATATATATATACATATATACACATACACACACATACATATATACATACATACACATACACACACATACATATATACATACATATATATGTGTGCATGTATAAATATATAATATATATACATATATATCTAACAATATATATAATATATATATAACAATATATATAATATATATATAACAATATATATATATATAACAATGTATATAATATATATATATATATATATATAACAATGTATATAATATATATATATATATATATAACAATGTATATAATATATATATATATATATATAACAATGTATATAATATATATATATATATATATAACAATGTATATAATATATATATATATATATATAACAATGTATATAATATATATATATATATATAACAATGTATATAATATATATATATATATATAACAATGTATATAATATATATATATATATATAACAATGTATATAATATATATATATATATATATATAACAATATATATAATATATATATATATATATATAACAATATATATAATATATATATATATATATAACAATATATATAATATATATATATATATATATAACAATATATATAATATATATATATATATATATATATATATATGGAGGGAGAGAGAGAGAGAGGGAGAGAGAGACAGACAGACAGACAGACAGACAAACTGATAGACAGATATTATATGGTGTACTCCTGCATGACCACAGCCACATGGCTGAAATAAAAGAAAGAATATATATATATATATATATATATAAAGACATTGTATTAATATTGATACACATGCAGATCACATGCACACATCTTTAGATATTTTGTTATATATTTACACACATGCATATATATATGTGTATATACACACGCACATAGATAGCTGTACTGATAGATAGATACATACATATATATCTATCTATATAGTATATCTATATCTCTCCCTATCCCACTGTGTGTGTGTGCGCGCACATATGTACGTGTTTGTGCAATATTGGTATTCACTTCTACCAAACATTATCTTAGTGCATTTCTTTATTTATATTCATTCCGCATATTGTTTGTTTTACCTTCTTCCCAGTATATTGTCCCTTTCTCTTTACCAAACACCATTTCATTCTTTCTACATTTCTTTCTTCCCTCCCTGTATCTTATTTCATCCTATAACACCTTCTATTGTCTCAGACCTCTTGCTTAAATGTTTTGCTCTCTCTCTATATTTCATTAATATTTTCCCTTAATTGCTTGTTTCTATGTTTCTCTTTCATTCATTACTGAAACTTTTTTTGTTTTATTATATTTCTTCAATTTTACCCTTTCAAAAATGTATACTATAATTTCAATCATTATTTTTTTCATAATTTAACTCTCTATCAATATTCTTCAAGCATTTTGAAATTTTAAAAATTCTTTAAAATTTCACTAAAGTTTTTTTTTAATTTTGCAACCATTTAAAAAAATATTCTTTATTAGTGTTTTTTTTTCATTTTCCTGATTTGCTCTTATATGTTATTTGCTTTACATCCTGCAAATAATAAAATAACATGTTCTTACCTTTTTATTTAGTTACAGACTCACTCATTCGCACATACGCGCACGCACACACAAACATATGTATTTATGTATATTAATAATTTAGTTTATACTAATATTTGATTCCACTTCACATTGTTTACTTTCCATTTTATTTTAATTTATCTTTATTTTCAATTGTTTTCTTTCTTTCATAACTGTCTGCATAATATTCTACAATTCTCATTTCTTTAAATATTTTTCTTTGCTTAAAATTAATTCTTCCAAATTATTCTGACAGAATATTTCTTTTCTATTTATATTTTTCTCGTTTCCTTCCTTAAAATTCTTCATTTCCTTTTCATTCATTCATTTTCCTTCATTAAATTCCTTTATTTCTTTTTCCTCGCATATTTACTCTTTCTTTGACCAACTCCATCTATCCTTTCTAATTGTATCATTTTTTTATATCCTATAACAAGTAACTGGTCCAAATTGGTAAAACACTATACTAACCCTCTTTAGTTTAATTTTCCTTCACTTTGTACTTACAGCCTCCTATGTTTAGCTTAATAATTCCATCTATATCTTAACATTTCAATATATTAACCAGTTATATGCTGAGGATTCTTTTATATAACACTCTGCTCCTAAATGTTTTAGGTTTTACATAAAATAATATATTTTCTCTCTATTTCATTCAATTTATTCTTTCATCATTCATTAATCCTTTATTTTGTTTAGTTATTCTTTCATTCTTCTTCATTCAAATTCCATTCATTTTTCCTTGTTATGTATAAGTTTTTAGATTTTCCATACTTCCTTCAACACTCTTCCACTTTTTGCTCCTATTTTATCCATATCTTTTTTGTCCAGTCATTTTTTCTTCTTATTCCTAATTATTCTACATTCTTCTACCGAAACTTCTTCATTTCTTTCATATTTTATTTATTTTATTTTATATTATTTTTCAACTTTCTATTAATCTTTCCATACTTTCAGTTTATAGTTCCTTTTGATTTTCTCCTTCCTTTCTTTATTACCATTCTTTCTGTTTCTGGTTTTTTCTATTGCCTATATTCTTGGAAATTTTCATTCTACCTTCATTTTTCTACCTTCATTTTTTTTTTCCTTGCTTATTTGAGTTTTACCTGAATCATTTCAATATCTATTTCAGTTATTAAGTTTTATTTTGTCTCATTTTTCATCTCACTCAATCCCTGTTCTTCTGATATGTACACATAACACAATTGCTAATACACACATACACACACACACACACACACACATTTACATACATACGTGTGTGTATCCACACACAGAGTTGAAAATATATTCATAATTCCTGTATTTCTTTCATCCAGCGTCATAATATTTTCTTCCTATTATTTCACACAACTCTTGCCTAAATTTTCTTTCACTTCCTACTGCTTCGTTTCTTTCCTTCTTTCTCCCCTTATTTTCTTCCTCCTTTCTACTTTGATTTTCCTCTAGCTTATTCTTTTCTCCTTCCTTCTTTGGTCAGCTATTCTTCCTGTGTTTACCATTTCCTTCCTTCCTTTTGATGTTGTTTCCACAGACACAAGTCATTCATTTCTTCATTCCTTAATTTTTTCTTTCATTCCGTTAATCTGAGATATTTTCTTTGCATTCTTTCCAAATTAATGATTTATTTTTTCTCTTTAATATTTCTTTCAATCTCATTCATTTCATATGCACTCACTCACATACTCATATGATATATATATATATATATATATATATATATATATATATATATACATACATACATATATATTATATGTATTATATACACACATGTGTATATATGTGCATATGTCTCAAGAACTCATAATTTTTCTTCATGCTCATTCATAATTTTGTTTATTCTAATACATTATTTCATGCATTCATTCTTTATTTTCTTCATTCTTTCTTTGTACATTATTTCTTTTGTCATATTCTATCTCTTAATTCTTTCCATGAAAAACCTCCTGTTTTATTTTTTCTTCAAACTTTCATTCCTTCATTGTAAATTATAATATTTTTCTTTAGCTGTTTCTTTCAAATAAATATTTTATTCTTATCTTCCAATTAATTTAATTTTGTTTCATTTTCACTTATAAATTATTCACAATTTTAAAAGTTTTCTTATAATTTACTTACAGTTTTACTACATTTTTTCTATAGTTTATCTTCATTTTTTTAAATTTTACAATATTTACTACAGTTTTATTAATATCACTTACAATTTTACACCTTATATTTTTACAGTATTATATTTTTTATTACGTTTTTCTTTTTCATAGATATGCATTTCATATTTTACAAGAAATTGACTTTAGTTTTTCTGTAGTCTTTCTTCATTTTCTTAAATTTTATATTTCTTTTAGTTGTGATTATTGGTATATCTCACTGCAAATGTTTTCTTCCTATTCTATCCAGAAGGAAACTTGTGCCTTAAACTTACAATTTCTGACTTCACTTAATAAGGATCCTAGAGGATAGTTAAGAAGATTTATATGACAAAAATCTAACACCAGTACAAGAGATACAAAAACCCAGTTTTCAACTACAAGATTAATAATAGCAACCATACTAAAGGTTTCTGATTTGGGTACAAGGAGAGCAATTTTCAAGGGTGCAGATTAGCTGATAACATGAACACCAGTAGTTTTACTGGTACTTTATTTCATCAACCCTGAAATAATGGAAGGCATAGATGAATTCAATGTAATTTGAACCCAGAATGTAAAGAACCAGGACAAATGTCAGAAAATATTTTTCCTGATTCTTTAACTAGTCAATATTTTGAAGCAGGGGTTTAATAGCCTGATTCCCTGATGCCCCTCTTAATGTCTATCGTTTTTGGTTGCTTCCTACATCATGCAGGGATAAAAGAAAATCAAAGTACACAGGGTACGAGACTGGTATATAACTACCTGTGAAAATAAGGTGGATGATATACTGCTTGGTTTTGTACCTATGCCAGAAGTGATTATTGTCATTAGTCTTGTTAGTTTTGATGATAATAACAATAACAATGGCAATAGTAATGCTACTTGATATAAGCACAAGACATTTTGTATGAACATGAAATGTCCAGTATATGACTGCTACTTTTTGTCTTGAGAAAATAGAAGTCGAAGTTCATTTTGGCAGCATTTAAAATAATAATAATAATAATAATAATAATAGCAACAACAAGAACAACAATACTAGTGGAAGTTTTGGCAATATATTCTGAATCTGTGTCCTGTTATCTTTCTTTTTTTTACCTTCCATTCTTAGATTCCTAAATTCTTTCATATTTCTTCTCATACAACACTACCATCAATAACAACATATCTCCCTGTCTCACTTTTTCACTCATCTCCTTTTTTCTAACTCCAATTTTTAAACATTCCTTATCATTACAGTTTCCTTTCTTTTTAAAAAAATCCTTCTTCAATCATCATGTTATTTCACTCTGTTTTTCATTCACAGATTTATATTTTTCTGCTATATTCTTTGTAGCTTACTTGTGTGTGTAAATATGTGTGTGTGTGTGTGTGTAAGTGTGTATGTGTGTGTGAGTGTGTATGTGTAAGTGTATATATATATATATATATATATGCACACACACACACACACCAACACAAAAACACACAAATACATATATGTATGCACACACACACATTCTATTAGTGTTCTCTTTCTTCCATTCATGTTTTCCTTCTGTATTGCAATTACAAAATTCTGTAGTCTTATCCTTTATTTTTAAAATTTAATTTACCATTCCAAAAAATTATTTATTCCTTTATTTTTCTTTCGTTTACCTTCTCTTTGTACCTACATATTCCAGTTTTCCACTTTAATTCTCTATAGAAAAAAACAAACTTTTCATAATCGTTAGCAAAAATATAAAAAAATTCATACATTTAAATAATTTTAAAATCTTCCTAAAACATTTCTGTCTTTCTTCAATTTACTCACTTCTATTGTATAATTTTTTGCTTCTATTCATTCAATCATAATGTACCTTCAGTTTCCAGGTTTAGGGCACATTCTGCATGGTTAACCTACTTTTGTTGTTTCCCTTTGATTGTAGATGTGCTTTAAGGATATATGGAAAGATATGCATGCTCCAGGCTGTTGTACATATGCTATGTATGTCTACTATCATAGATATATTTCTACACACATGTTCACAAGTATGATAAATACAGAGAATGATATATGCATTCATATGTAGATGCATATATGTCTGTGTGCGTATATATGAATATATTTATATACCAAATATGTATACATATATAAAAAATAATACCTGACATACTATAACATACACATACACGCATTTGTATATACATATGCATGTGTTTGAGTGTGTGTATATATATATACATATATATATTTATATGTGTATTTATGTATACATATATATGTGTATATATGTATACATATATATGTATGTTTGTATGTATACATGTATATATGTATGAATAAATCTAGATTACAAAAATGTTTGCAATGTATATCTGTACCTGTCTCTACATACTGACGTGTATGCATATATGCATACACAACACCCACACACACCCTCACACAGACATACAAACACACACACATGTGGATGTATGTATGTATGTATTTATATATATATATAGTGATAGATAGATATATACATGCATATATACATACATGCATTTATACATACATATACATGCATATATATATATATTTATACAGGCAAACGCACATAGGTACAGACATGTATGTATATGTATGAGCGTGTGTGTGTGTGCGTGTGTGTGTGTGTTTATGTGTCCACTCTTACACACACACACATATATATACCTAGTTTGTTGCATATCTTCATAAATTTTCTATGATTTTATATTCAATCTCCTGAAGTTTATGGGGCAATGGACATACATAAAATAACATACATGTTATACATAAACACACATTTATTAATGTGTATCTATCTATCTGCCTGTCTATATATATATATATATATATATATATATATATATATATATTTATGAGAAAGGATGACCACTAAGTGGACATCCATTACGCTAGAGATAGACCATCTACAATCAAACCACAAAAGAAAAGAATGTTATTATTTAAATTTATATATATATTCATTTATTTATTTATACTTATTTCAGAATGTTGTTGACTGTAACTTTGAAATTTCAGCCAGTTAAGCCATCACCAGACTGCATGCAGGTGTAAAACTGTGGTGGCCAAAACTACAAAGTCACTGTCGATAAGAGTCTTGTATAAGAAATATATATATATATATATATATATATATAGATATATAGATATATATATACACACACATACATATATATGGTTAGATTGTAAAAGATCTTTTTCTAACATATCGGATGTCCACATAGTGGTCATTCCTTCTTATATGCATACACACACACACACACACACACACACACACACATATATATACACATGTGAATTTTTACATGCTGTATGTTTCTTTCACTCATAATTAAATACCTTTGTTTATATGTACTGCTTGTATCTTCCTCCCTCCCATATACACACTATAGATATGCATGCTTGTATCAAACACATCTACATATATACATATATATATACACACATAAGCACATACACAATGACATTACAAATAGATGTATGTATATGCAATTATCTATATCTATGTATATATTTATATGCACACTACGCATGCACACACTCACACGTGCACACACACACACACACACACACACACACACACGCACATGTATTTTCTCACAAACATTCACACACATGAATACATTCAATTATATATGAATATTCAAACATACGCAAAGTTAAGAAAAAAA
>NC_142937.1:37825447-37855447 GCF_046866305.1 Octopus bimaculoides
GTAAAATAAACACTAACTTTAAATCATTTTTATTTTTTTAGATAATCATCATCATCCTCATCATCATTTAACGACCGCTTTCCATGCTGGCATGGGTTGGATGGTTTGACTGAGGGCTGGCGAGCCAAAAGGCTACACCAGGCTCTAAACTGATCTGCCAATGTTTCTACTGCTGGATGCCCTTCCTAATGCCAACCACTCCAAGAGTGTAGTGGGTGCTTTTTACGTGCCACTGACACGAGGGCCAGTCAGACAATACTGGCATCAGCCTTGCTTGAATGGTGCTTTTTTATGTGCCACTGGCATGGGAGCCAGTCAGGTGGCACTAGCAATGATCAAACTTGAATGGTGCTTTTTACGCACCACTTCACGATGACAACTTCACATGCCTCAACAGGTCTTTGCAAGCGTAGTTTATTGCCCAATGATTGAAAGGTACTTTTAAATGAGCTGGTTATGCTGCACTTGCATAGGCCATGGTTATGGTCTCTCTTGGCTTGCTGGGTTTTCTCTCTTGTGTGTGTGTGTGTATTTTACACACACACATACACACATATACACAGTTTAATACCAAATTTTTATATTTTTACTTTGGACACGTAAAAACACCCACTACACTCTCTGAGTGGTTGGCGTTAGGAAGGGCATCCAGCTGTAGAAACTCTGCCAAATTAGATTGGAGACTGGTGTTACCATCCGGTTTCACCAGTCCTCAGTCAAATCGTCCAACCCATGCTAGCATGGAAAGCGGACGTTAAACGATGATGATGATGATGATGTCTCTTCTGTAATCATCTGCCCCTTTAGAGAAATTTTGCATCACTTTTTACGACATTGATCTAGTAACATTAGTCCCTAATATCAAAAATAATCTAAAATTCATTGGATATTGCAGTCCCTAATACATACAGGAGTTAATTTTTAATATATTCTCTGAAATACATGAAAGCGTTCATGCTTTACCAATAGCATTGTCTACTTGGAAAAATCCTGTAAATCCTTGATAGCATTTCAGATCTAGGAGTAAATCTCAATCAAAATCACAAACAACATATAGGATGTCTTGCATGAACAGGAACCATGACTATTCATAGCTGTCCAAGTATTACTCCAAGTGCATTGGCTTCAATGTGTGCCTGGTCATACTCAGCAGTTAATAACTCAAGAACTTTGAAATGATAATTATTTCATTTATACTATCCAGTGGTCAGATAGATGAAAGAAAATGAAGATTCACTCAGCATTAAGTACTTCTCAGTTTGTGATTCATCCCTCTCTGTCACTCTACAACAATTTAGTACATCAATTAACTTTGCATCGTATTCTAAATGCTCCCTATTTGAGCAGATATTTTATCAAAAAGCAGCAAGCTGGCAGAAACATTAGCACACCGGCCGAAATGCTTACCAGTATTTCGTCTGTCTTTATGTTCTGAGCTCAAAATCCGCTGAGGTTGACTTTGACTTTCATCCTTTCGGAATCGATAAATTAAATACCAGTTGCATACTGGGTTCGATCTAATCAACTAGCCCCTTCTCTAAAAATCTTTGGGGCCTTATGCCTAGAGTAGAAAAGGGTATATTATCAAAAGCATTATGACCATCCCTTCATTTTCGTATCTACATTGCACTTACAATTACATCATCCAATGTGACTTTTTTTTTTTTAATATCATTAGACATGATTTGAGATATTGCAGTTATTTCTAGCAAGTCCATCAGTAGAGGCCTTTCTTATCGCTTCGAAAAACGACTAGTAGTATAGACTGGTGACATCAATTAATTACAACAAACAGCTACACAAAATTACTTGACCACCGATAAGTTTGGCAATTAAATTATATTGTCTCTTAACTCATGGATGACCAGTAAATATATGTTTACATCTTTTTATGGTGTGTCACTGGTTTCAGAGACAAATTGCAACCAATTATATCTAGACCAGTACTTGGGGAGTTATTTTAGTTTGCCTTCTTATAACAGATGAAAAGCAATGTTCACCTAGGCATAAAGGGACAAAACATGAACTGAACTAAATGTGACAAGATATTTTGGTTCACCCATTAAACTTGCTAACACACACTCACACACACAGACATATAACATATATATAGCGATATGTATGTATATATGTATGCATATATATATGTATGTGTGTACGGATGTATACACACACATATATAAATATGTGTGTGTTTGTGTGTGTGTGATGATGATGATTATATATATATATATATATATATATATATATATATGTAACAGAAAACTGAGTTTGTCTTTTTATTATAATATCAAAAATTACGTAATCTTTACACATTTCATTTGCAAGTACTAGTATGTTATGCAGTAATCATTTTGTAGACAATTGCATAATCACCTTGAAATGCCACATCTTCAGAATAGAATAGTTATTCAATCTGTTGCTCTTTACCATCCTCACTTGGTTAACGGTACTAAATAAGAACTGTTACATAATAGCAGTTCTTAATGTATATGATACCAAAAGAAAGTTAGAAAACAAATTATGTTTTCTACTTGATTGCGATTTGAATGTGCAAGGATTTATAAGGAGTTCTATGCATCGGTTATGCTATCTCATTCAAAACACACACAAACTCTCTCTCTCTCTCTCTCTCTCTCTCTCTCTCTCTTTATATATATATATATATATATATATATATATATTATTTTGCTCTTTTCTGGAGAACTGCAGCCATGCAGAGGCACTGCTGTTAGTTTTGCTACACTTTCATAACTTGAAACCCTCTTCTTTTACATGTGGTATTTGGTGAATGAGGGAATTTAATATTGCATGTAAATAGCACCATTTGAGCATGACCGTTACCAACGTCGCCTTCCTGGCACTTGTGCCAGTGGCCCATGAAAAGACATTCAAGTGAGTTCGTTGCCAGTCCCGCCGGACTGGCTCCTGTGCAGGTGGCACGTAAAATACACCATTTCGAGCGTGGCCATTGCCAGTACCTCCTGACTGGCCTTTGTGCCGGTTGCACGTAAAAGCACCCACTACACTCTTGGACTGGTTGGCATTAGGAAGGGCATCCAGCTGTAGAAACTCTGCCAAATCAGATTGGAGCCTGGTGTAGCCATCTGGTTCACCAGTCCTCATTCAAATCGTCCAACCCATGCTAGCATGGAAAGCGGATGTTAAACGATGATGATATACATCTATCTACATGTATGCATGTGCATGTATGACTGTGTGTGTATACACATGGATGTGCATGTGTGTGTATATGTTTGTATTTATTTCATCCTATTTGTTAGCTTGTGTTGGGTTCTTTACAATCCTGGAACATACCATTTCTACAAAAAGAGTCCAGCAGTATGAGTATCAGACCTCATACAAGTTCTGAGGCTGATTTGACTGACAAAACCCTACAAGTCAGTTCCCCACCATGGCCAAAGCATGTGAAAACAGGGAAGGATTATTATTATTATTGCAAAATATAACATTAATATAATTATGTAAAAAGACATATAAAAATTAAAATAATTATGTAATTATACAATATTAGACAAAGAATTAATTAATTATGCATTGGATAAAAAAAAAAAAACTTATTTAGACCAAATGCAATGTAATTAAATAATTTTAGGTTAATTTATGCATGATTGGTTTCTGATATTCACATGGAATTCTAAAATGTGTTATGAGTGAATGATGTAGCATTCTATTATGATGTCCCAGTGGCAACAGCCATATTACTATTTCATATTATATTGACTATAGCTAAAATTGAATTGACAATGAAGATGATTGAAATTATATATTATTATGTATTTAGTAGTGTGGTGTTCTGTATTACTTATTTGATCAAAATAACCCATAAACAATATATACTTGCATACGCACATATGTACATACAGATTTGCACACACACACACACACACACACACACACACACACACACACATATATAATTACACATGATAGTTATGAACAGCATGAATGTGTACTCAACGTTGCATTGGGGATGAATACTTTATGAATTCGTGGATAGTCTTCATTACCTTAGTTTTCATGCTTTATAATTCACAATTTTCAAATGCTTCACTCATAAAATGATTGCATTTGACTGTATGAGACTTGATGATATTCTAAATGTTATTCAATGGTATAAATAAAATATAGAATACCCAGATATCATCGTCGTTGTCATCATCGTTGACACTGTCATTATAATATAACATCTGTTTCTTTTTTATGCTGGCGTAGATTGGCTGGTTTGATATGAGATTGCAAGTAACAAGCCTGTGCAAGGCTAAGCTGTCTGATTTGACATGGTTTCTACAATTGGATGCCCTTCCTAACACTAATCATTTCACAGTGTACTGAATGCTTTTTTATATAGCACTAGCAGTGGTGAGGTCACTAAATGACTTACAAGAAAAAGTCCCTCAAATGAGGAGGGAGCGAGTAGTATTGAGAAAGATGATATTGTGCCAGATGAAAGGGTAGAGTATTGTGCCGGATGAAAGGTTGGAGAGAAATAAGCACCTTCCAATAAAGGAGATACATGGCGATCTCAATGGGTTAGAGACAACAGAGAGATTAGTAGATCAGTTTTAGAATATATGTCCTCCCAAAACTCTTGTCCCCTCCTCCCAAATGGAACACTCCACCCACTTGAATCTGATATTTTGCTCTTTGCTGTGTCTTTGTGAATCCTGAACAGTCTACCACCTAGTCAGATATCTACAAATTCTTGGTCAAATGTCAGTGCTACATAATTATTGTGAAGCCATCTTATAGTACTTCATTTTTAGCTTGCTAATCTTGTGTATCATATGAAAATGTTTTCTTACATGGCTATTCATATGTTTGTATCCACAGGATTAAAAGAAGAACCTGGGTATGCTTGGTCTGTTAGAAATAGCAGCCAAATTCCTTTAAATGACAGCTACCTATCATGGAAAGTAAAGATACATTGTATAATAAAATTATTAAGTATAATAATTAAATAACATAAAACGATGGACAGTTTTGATC
Source organism: Octopus bimaculoides (assembly GCF_046866305.1). Taxonomy (NCBI): domain Eukaryota; kingdom Metazoa; phylum Mollusca; class Cephalopoda; order Octopoda; family Octopodidae; genus Octopus; species Octopus bimaculoides. Next base: position 37,830,458 of record NC_142937.1, read on the forward strand.
ATATATTTTTTTAATCATTGTTAACCTGAGGCTAGGAACAACAACAACACAAATATTAATTCTCTAGGAAAGCATGAATACCACTCAGTCTCATTTCTCTTTTATACTTAAAGCCTGGTTTAAATGAAAGTGCTCACATACTAGAAAAAAATTCTTCCCCAAAAAGGATAATAACATCCTGATAAAAGATATCATGACAATTTTAAAAAACAATTCTTTTTATCACTTTTACATTTCAAAACTGTATTAAGTAATTTTCATAGACTTTCAAATATATATATATATATACACACACACATATATACATACAAATATGTATACACACACAGATACACATACACACACACACACACATATATACATACATGTATATATATATAAATATATATATATACACACACACACACATATATACATACTTTCATACATATATATATACACACATGCACACACTCACACACACATATATATACATACCTACATACAGCGTGGCCCAAAAGTAGGTTTACAGTTATCACATAGGCACTTTAATTTTCCTTTAAAACATTTTATTACATTTAACTTACTATTTTACAATTAACTAAATTAGCATAGAATAATGGTTTCATTATTTTTTAATAATTAGAGTCTAGACTGTTAATATATGAATGTGAAAGAGATAGTTGAATAACTGTAAACCTACTTTTGAGCCACCTTGTATATGTATGTATGTACGTACGTATGCCTTACTGGTACTTGTGCCGGTGGCATTTGAAAAGACATTCGAGCGAGGTTGTTATCAGTGCCACTGGATTGGCTCCTGTGCAGGTGGCACGTGAAAAACACCATTTGAGCATGACTATCGCCAGTACCGCCAGAATGGCCCTCATGCCGGTGGCACATAAAAAGCACCCACTACACTCTCGGAGTGGTTGGCGTTAGGAAGGTATCCAGCTGTAGAAACTTTGCCAGATCAGATTGGAGCCTGATACAGCCATCTGGTTCGCCAGTCCTCAGTCAAATCGTCCAACCCATACTAGCATGGAAGACGGACGTTAAACGATGATGATGAAGATGATGATGTATATGAAACATTTTCTATTACTGCTTGAACTCATATCCTTTGTATTTGCCTAGTCTATCATAACACAGTTAAGTGAACTACTTCTTCCTTTAACCAGATAATTAATCATATCCTAATGTAAATCATGTGTCTACTATGATGCAAATTAAGGGAGCACTAAGCTGTATTTAATAATGAAATATTAATAGTTGGAACATAATTAAATACCAACAAATTTAAATCCGAGTTAATAAGGTATTCGAAGTAAAATGTAAATTTTAGGGGAAAAACTGTGAAAGATTAATTCAAACAAATTCAGCACAATAACAGCTTTAGCACCACCACCACCATCATCACTGTCACCACATTCACCACCACCACCAACAGCAGCTGCAGTAGAACAGATAACCACAAGCAAGAATGACTAGATAAATATAATTACAATAATATTATAATCATGTTAAAAATAATGAATGATGATGATGATGATGATAGTGATAACGATGGCATCTAATTTAGACTCAAAACCAGCAATTTGGTAGGAGAACAAGGTTAGTTGATATCAGCAACTCCAGATCTCAACAGGAACTCTATTTTATCAACTCTGGAGGGTGGAAATGCAATATTGACTTCAGCAGGATTTGAACTCAGAATGTAAAGAACCAGAATATATAACACAAAGCACTTTTATTGATGCTCTAATTGATTTTGCCTGATTGCTGCTATAATAATTCAAAAGATAGTGCTCATGGGAACTGTCCATATTCTACGCAAAATACTTTCTATGTAATCTCAAATTTTAAAACAAACAATTTTCTTATGGTTTCAAACATTCCCTAGAACAACACTATGTACAAAACCAAATATATTGCACCCTAGGCATAAAACCAACATGAACTTCTAACTTGTTTTTTGAGGTCTCTGGGTGAGACTTGGAGCCAACTTGTACAAATGTAAAGCAAAAGTCAAACATAAAATAATAATAATAATAATAATCATAGTAATAATAATAATGAAGGTGATAATAATAATAATAATAATCTTTCCTAGTAAATATACAAGGCCAGAAATTTGGGGAGAGAGGGTGAGTCAGTTATACCAAACCCAAAAGATTAAAAGGCAAATTTAACCACAGCAGAATTTAAAATCAGAGCATAGTGGCAGATGGAAAACTGCTAAGCATTCCACCAGGCTTCTGCCAGATTGTCTTGGTGTAAAAGATGGACTACAGCAAATATTCTGCTCAGTACCACAGATTTGCTTGTCAGATGCTTGACCTTAACCAAGTGAGCACATCCCTTAGTGGCTGATGATATGATATGTGCATCTCTGATCATGAGCAGGTGCAGTGGGAGAGCTTCATGGCCTTTTGTTGAGAGAAAATTTTGGGGGTTTGAATTAGTTACCTCTAGGTGCATAGATGTTTTGTTCATCCTCCTTAAACAACCCTTGTTCAAGGACCTTTCGGTGGGATGGGATACTCAACCCAAAGGAAATTGCAACTGAGCCCCACATGCCCTGTTATCTTGGTATGAGATCACCATGTCACGCACATATGGTTGTGATACATGTGTCTGGTGTACCCTTGTCAGACGGGTAGTCATGATGGGTATATTGGGCTTTGCATATTTTACTCCGGTGTCACTTTGATGACATGCGCTGTTCTAGCACTCAATAACAATAATAATAATAATAATGACTTTACACATAACTCTAGGGTAGGGTAGATGTGATAAAAAATAAAAGGGATAATAACAAGAAATAATAAGCAACATTGCTAAAGTACCTATATTGTTATTTTTATTCCTTCGTATTACAGTCCAGGTAAAAATGCACTGGAGTCTTTAGACATCTGTCAAGTCACAAGGACCTCAGATTATTATTATTTTTATTTTTATTATATTTTAAAAAGGATTGACGTAACTCTTCACAAAGGTAAACAGTCAAGACGAAGAGCGCGATTCGATTGTAGGATATTTTATTAGTTGAAGTTCAACTAATAAAATAACTCACAATCGAATCATGCTCTTCGTCTTGACTATTATTATTATTATTATTATTATCAGTATTATTATTACCATTATTATTATTATCATTATTGTTGTTGTTGTCTGCAATTCAGTGATGAATGCATTATCACTGCTATTATAAATGCAACAACAGCTGCTAACTTCACCGCCACTAAAATTACATTCCAGCAAATATTTCAAAATTTAAAATAAAAGTAAAGAAACATCTTTCCTTTAATGATGATGATGATGATGATGTTGATAACCATGATAATTGCAATAGCAATGATGATTATGATTAACAATGATAGCAACATATATTTGACATCTCCCCGCTCACTTCTATTAATTCTAATTTTGTATTATATATTAATCACTCGTGTTTGTTTTTCTGAATTTTTTCCTAAATGCTAGACAAATTTTGATCATTTGTTATTTCATATTTTTTTTTTTTACCATTGTCTGAATTTTTCCATCATTTCATTTAAGGGTGGGACGACAGACAGTATCATTGGAGAATCAGACAAATATTTAACTTCAATTCCTGCCATGGACAACTTTGCCTGTAGTCAATAAAATACAACACCACTCAAGGACTGGTTTTGATATATCTTTATATTTGAAGCCCTGGGACTTTGTTAGAAACATTATTGTAATTATAATTAAATTTGGTAATTTCACAGATGAAAGGCATTATTGTCTTCAGTCTCTTTACATTTCGGCATCAATACCCTTTGAGGTCAAATTTGTTTCTGCATTCTTATGGAAGCTGATAAGAGTAATCAAATTCTAAGCTTTGATATAAATTATGGTACCTTTCTTTCTTCCACAATTTATAACATTATGTCTGCATTAGAACGAATGACTTTCTTGTTGAAGGGACAAGTTCTGTTGATTAAGTGGCCCATATTCTACTAAAATCTATTTGAGGAGATCAGGAGATTTTGTGGCTGATGATATGCAGGCATCCACTGAAGCTGAGGAGAAGTTCTTGGAGAGTTTCTTGGATGACAAAGATGCACCATGTCGTTTTTATTTCTTTGCTTTTTTTGGCTGAGTTGCGTTCTTGGTCAAGTGCAAACTAAGTTTGGGCATTTGGAACTCGCTACATTCAATCAGGGAGAAAACGTGACTTATGAAACTTCAACAATTGTCTTTGAATTTAGCCCTAGACCAATTAAAATCTTCTGAATGTATCTGATAGTTCAAAACAAGAAAAAGCCTATTCTATATATGCTTGTGTGTGTGTGTGTGTGTTCACGCATGCAGACCCATACGTGTGTATGGGTCTGCATGCATTAGTCTGCATGTGTGTATTAGTGTCCCCTTGCCTAGAGATTGTGTACTAATCATAGAAACAATAGAAATAATGTCATTTGTTTGCAATCTTCTATAAAAACCTGTCATGCCATTGAACTGTTCCTACTCAAAGAACTAAGGGAAATATTACCTTGCTTGGAAGCAGGTGAATGTTGAGGATTGAGAGAGCATTCAGCTGTAGAAAATCAACCTTAAATGAATTTTGTCTAGTCTACACAAGCATGGAAAAGTCGATGTTAAAATAGGGATAATGATGATGATGACAATGGTGATGATGATGATGACATCAACGATGATGACAACAACAATGAAGGTGGTGGCAGCAGTAAGTAGCAGACATGACGGTGATGGCGGTGGTGATGACGACGACGACGACGATAATGATGTTAATCTCACTTTTATTCATGAATCCCCTGACTAATTCTGTTTGTTGTTTCCTTTCGTATTTCAACTTTGTACTGTCCCCACTCTCTTGGACCCTCGTGCCCAATGACAGAAAACCTTATTACTATTATTATTATTGTCATGATTAATAAAGTAAAGATTATCATTGCCATTGTTGTTGATGATGATGATGCTTATGACATTGTTGTTGTTTATGTTACTTTATATTTAGGCTTCTCATTCAATATTCTACTCAACTAATTCACTTCAGTACTGTCATCTGTTTGAAATAAAGAAATAGGGGTCTGTCTGCATTGATTCATAAGTGGAATATGCATGAGAGCAAATATATGCTGTGCTTTAAATAATAAAAATAAAATCCTAATAAATACAGTGCAGTGATTTATAGCATTACTTTACATGGCAAAACAGATAGAATATAAAGTGCACTGTTTAAATATTTAACATCTGGAAAATATTAAAATAACAGCAAAAAAAAAATTATACTCTCTTTTACTTGTTTCAATCATTTGACTGTGGCCATGCTGGAGCACCACCTTCAGTCGAGCAAATCGACCCCAGGACTTATTCTTTGGAAGCCTAGTATTTATTCTATCGGTCTCTTTTTGCTGAACCGCTAAGTTACGGGGACGTAAACACAACAGCATCGGTTGTCAAGCGATGGTGGGGGGACAAACACAGACACACAAACACACATACAAATATATATATATATATATATATATACACATATATACGACTGGCTTCTTTCAGTTTCCGTCTACCAAATCCACCCACAAGGCTTTGGTCGGCCCGAGGCTATAGTAGAAGACACTTGCCCAAGATGTCACGCAGTTGGGCTGAACCCGAAACCATGTGGTTGGTAAGCAAGCTACTTACCACACAGCCGCTCCTATGTCTAGATGATACATATGTATAAACAACAAGAAGGTATATTAGTTTAATGTTTGGGAAGGTGAGAGAGTCTTTTATGTTTTGAGCCTATGCTCTTCAACAGAAAGGAACACATGGAAATAAACAGAGGGAATAAAAAAAAACTTGTGGAGCTCTACTCAATATTTAAACACACTAATTGACATATACTTTTTGTCCAAATTATTTACTATTATTATTATTATTATAAACACACATGCATATATATCATTGATACTATGCAAAAGTGTCATAAGTCCAAAATGTTGCCTTTTCAGAAAATGAAAAAATAGTTTCCCCATTGCATTTCTTTTTACATTAGCAACAGTTTCAGTTTAGCAATAATACTTTGTTGGGTGCATAAAATCATAACTCCATGCATGTATGATATTTTCAGTCAGAAATATTTTTGAAAAACTGCTGTATTTGGGGCTTACTACACTTTTGGAAAATGCTAATTCGTTGCACTACACTTTGACAATTTTCATCTGAAGTAGCTGGATATACAATAATTTGACCAAAAGAACCGGCTATTGCAATCAAAATTAAATATTGCAAAAGAACACATTTGGTCAAATTTGGATGTATAACATAATAGCAACGATATATATATATATACATATATATATATATATAACTTGGGGGAGGTAAAAGGAGTAGGGGACGACTGATTGTGCAGAAAAAGGTGGAGAGACCACCAGAATAGTAATGATGATACAGTTGAGAGATGATGTGGCTGGGGAAGTTGCAGGAATGTAGAGGGAAGAGAGGAACAAGCATTGTGCATGAGCAGAGTAAGAGATATGTGATGATGGAGAAGGGGAGGTAATTTGGTAGCTTAGTTGAGGTGGGCACAATCAGTATTACTGGATGAGAAATGGGTAACAAGTGAAACGGTTTTGGGTAGCAAGAAAAATTAATGGCATCCAGGAAGAGCTGCAGTTAGAGGTGATGTATGATGGGAGTATTTTGTGGAGAAAAGTGGCCAGTGTGTCCAATTGTGCATACATATACACAAACAGCACACCCAGAACTCAGTTTCACTGAGATGCGTAGGATTTCTCAAGAACCACATACTACAAGTTATCCTGGTCCATTGTCACCTCTTCCATATGGCTCAAGGTTCTGAAATCAAACTTCACTTATTCATCCCATGTCTTCTTAGGTCTCCTGCTTCTGTAAGCCCCATCCACATTAAATGATTGAGAATTCTTTATATGGCTACATCTTTGCTAATTTACCTTAAGAACTTCTCGGTTCTAGGTTTTGTTTCCATACCTAGAATTTCATCTCTAATTTCTCGACAGATTAAGTTACATGAAGCAGAACATCAGTATTTAGGAGGCTCTATAGGAACGTCCCTCATAACACCCTCTGTGGTAGCCTGGAGCTATCACACAATTTCCATTTACTAAATTCAGCTTGGAGGGTATTTGTCAGCATGAGTTTACAGAAGAATGACTCTTCACCGAAATGTTACACAGAAGGATCGAACTCAGAAACGGAAGGCTGCAAAGGAAACGTTTTAATTGCACAGCCATGGCTTTTTAAACAATAACCTGTATGCTTCAATGTATCAAAGATGACTTTGTCACTGAATTCACTTGATAATTTGATATACATTAAGAAAGAAGAAGCACTGGCAGGAAAATATATATATGTATATATGTGAATAAACATACACACACATATATATATGTATATGTATATATATATATATATATATATATATATATATATATATATATATATATATATATATGTGTGTGTGTGTGTGTGTGTGTGTATGTATATACTTAAACACATGAAGGATAAATTATATATACCTTTTACACACTAATCAGATAATGTTGCCAAATTTCTTCATCTCTCTCCGTATACTTTTATTTTACTTTCATTTCTTTGATTTTTTGTTTTTTTTTATATTTGCTTTTTGTTTTGTTTTACTTTCATTTCTTTATCATCAAACAATATCTAACAATATGTTAATATGTAAAAATTAAATATCGAATGATTAAATAGGAGTAGAAGGAGTACGCGGCTCTTTTTTTTTTTATTCATTTATTTATATATACATTTCCGAGTTTGTCATATTAAAAAAGAAAGCTTTGTGCTCACATAATAATTTTATTGTTTTAGTCATTTATTCCTTCATTCTTTAATTCTGTTCACATGATATCAACGTTTTTTTTAATTCATTTATTCCTTTGATCTTTTATTCCCTTTTTTCATTAAGCTAACACAATGCGACAATATAAAAGCAGAAGAAAAAGTCTTTCAGGAGAAAGTCTATCCTTTTTCTTAATCTCAGTCTTTTTATAATCTACAGAACATCTTTTCTTCACAGACACACATTACATATATCATACATACATCTACATATTTTATATATATACTTTATATATAATATATGTATATATATATATATATATATATATATATATTTAATATATATAGATATATATATATAAATAAATATATGCATATATGTGTGTGAATATAGATATAGGTATGTGTGTGTATATATATATAAATATATATACGAAAACACACAAATATATGCATATATGTATATATATTTAACTATGTATATAAATATATATCTATACATTCATATGTGTATGTATGTATGTATATATATATGCATACATATATATCTTGTAACATCTTATATAGAGAGCAGTATAATCTTTTATTTTATTACAGTATTCATGTTTTTCTTTTCATCCATTTATACTTTTATTCTTTTATTTTGTTATTCATTTAGCTAACATGCCGTTAAATTATGAAAGTGCCATGAAATGTTATGTCCTACACCATAACACTTAATCAAGGGGCTTTTAGGGATAATTAATTGAATAGTTACAGTTTTTTTATATTTCATCATTCTCTCCTCGTCCCATTCTCCTATTCGTTTACACCGTTATTCATTTAGCTTTTTACATAATTTATTTTCTTCCCCTTGCATCATGTTAATGTAATTTCAGCCATTTCATTTTATTTCCACCGTCACTGCTGCCACCACCTCCAACACCATCACTACCACTACCATCTCACCTCAACACCAATGTAAAGATTTACAAACCTTGTATGAGAAATGGATTTCCTTTTTAAAATAGGCATAAAATCAATTGCATAGGACTGCATAGGCATTTTGGCAAAAGAGAACTTCTAATTCAATAATGTTGGTACCAAACGACCAGTGAATATACCGATTGTCGTAGATGATCATGAGTTTGGAACAGAAGTTCCTTGCTCAAATTCAGTGCGGACTCATGTGTGATATGAAATAATATTTCTACTAAAAAATGACCAAGATATGGTATACGTATGAATATTGGTTTCAAATTTTGGCACAAGTCCAGCAGTTTTGAGGAAGGGGTTGAATCGATTAAATTAACCTCAGTGCTCAACTGGTTCTTGTTCTATTGACTTCAAAATGATGAAAGGAAAAGTAAGCCCCAGCAGAATTTTAACTTAGAACATGAAGACAGATGAAATACCACTAAGCATTTCATCTGTCTATTTTATAGATATTCAAAAAGCATGGTTGTGTGGTAAGATGTTTGTTTATTGACCACATGGTTTCTGGTTCAGTCCCACTGTGTGGTACCTCAGCCAAGCATCTTCTACTGTAGCCATGGACTGACCAAAGCCTTGTGAGTGGATTTGGTAGATGGAAACTGAAAGAGACTAATTGTGTGTATGTCAGTGTGTATTTATGTATACCTATATGTATGTGCACATATTATAAATACATATGTGTGTGTGTACATATATATATATATATATGTATGTATGTATGTGTAGTAAGTAGCTTGCTTACCAACAACATGGCTCTGAGTTCAGTCCTACTACGTTGCACCTTGGTTAAGTGTCTTCTACTATAGCCCCAGTTTAACCAAAGCCTTGTGAATGCATTTGGTAGATGGAAACTGAAAGAAGCCTATCGTACATATATATGAGTGCGTGCATGTTAGTGTGTTTGTTCCCTCCTCCCTTCACAGTTTGGCAACTGGTGTTGATGTCATTATATCCCTGTTAATTGGTAATTCAACAAAAGAAACTGATAAGTATCAGGCTTAAAAAAGTTAGTGCTGAAGCAGACTAATCTAAATAAAAATTTTCAAGGCAGTGCCCCAGCATGGCCACAGTCTAATAGCTGAAACATGTAAAAAATAAAAGATAATTGGCTGGATGATCTCACTCTACTATCTCTCTTTCCTATTCTCTGTTCTGCCCCCCCCCCCTCTCTCTCTCACACTTCATGCATCATTGATCATGGATTCAGGTCCTCCTGGTATGCTTTAAACTTAACATGTTATTTGGCTATTCTTGCTGAAGCCTGTTGGTCAAGTCATTGAGTATCTTCTCTCTGTGTCTTTGCAACTCCAGAATTTTAATTACATGGTGACCAATAAACTTAGAATGTTGTTTATTATATCAACCACTAATCTCTAATATATGGGCATTGAAAACTAATCTTGATTGCAATTAATGTTTTAAAAATTTCCTATCAGACTCTGGGTGCACTTTTGGGACCAGTATTTTGTCCAAGATTCATGGTGCGTAACAAAGCAACCAGAGATAAAACTATCTCGCATAGATTTTCATCTCTCATTAGGTGCTAATCTATGATAGCTATCATTCTCCATCTGAATTAATATTTATTCCAGATGACCAGGTAAAAAGAAGCAAATTTAAAAAATTAGACAATAACACACGTGTTGAAAATATTGGTTTCACATGTGGCACAAGGCGAGCAATTTCAGAGGAGTGGCTAAGTAGATTACATCAATCTCAGTGCTCAACTGGTACCTATTTTATTGACACGGAAAAGATGAAAGGCAAAGTCGACCTGGGTGGAATTTGAACTCAGAACTGTTAGCATACTGAGAAAAATGCTTAGCCCTGGGTTAGCCATTAATTAAAAGCATTCCAGACATGACCATCTTATGTGTTTTGTGAATATGTAAACTGCATTCTTTGATGAATGTTTCCTTAAAGAGACAAAATGGCTGACTGTTTAATTGAGGGAAGTTTGGCTGTTACTTCTCATAGGTTGAGCAATTTTTAGAGATTTCATGTTGTTATTGTTGTTGTCTTGTTGCTCCATAAATACAGTAATTGGTGATTTAGTAGAATTTGAACTTAAGACATAGGAATACAAGCCTAAGTAATTGCAAGGTGACATGTTATGACAATAAGAAGAAGGATTTGCATCAGCCTCAGTATGATCAATTTTAAAGTCAACCCTCACCTGATTTGAACTGCAAACATAGATATTATTGAATATCACAAGCCATTTTCCTGACACTTTACTAATTGTGAGATCAATGTCTCTTCATAATTATTTCAGATTTCAGTACAAGACCAAATATTTGGAGGATGTTCTCAATAACATCAACATTAGTAAAATAATAGTAATGAGGAGAGAGAGAGTGTGTGTCTTACAATGCAAAAAGGGACAATTAAGTAACTTAAATATTTCAGGCACAAAGACTCATCAGAAATAAACGTTTTAAAGAAATGTAAGTTTATATAGATTCTGCCATGCTGGTTCCTATAGTCTGTGACTTCCATCAAAAGCATTTAGTCATAAGGAATTATTACCTTATTTGGAAACTGGTCAGGACTGGTGACAGAAATGACAACTTATAGAAAAATTTGCCTCAAAAAATTGTCCAACCCATGCAATGATTAAAAAATTGGACTCTAAATAATGATGATGATGATGATGACAACGACGACGACGGTGGGGATGACGATGATGATGACTGTAGTGATGATGGTGGTGATGTTGATGATCTATTCCAATGTCTGAAAATTCCTGCTCAACCATTTTATTCATTGACTCACAAAAGGATAAAAAGTAGGGTTGACCTTGGTGATATTTGAACTTAGAATGCAGAGAGGTGAAACGAACAGCATAAGGTATCTCTTGCTCTACTCTCACAACCCATTCCAGTTCCTTTATCTAATATTTGACTGTGGTGTTCATAAAAAAACGTAAATAACAACAACAACAACAGGGACAATAAGTATGCTGACAGCTGCAAAAACAAAGAGCAATAGAGAACATCAGAAAAGTCAAGAGTGGCTACAACAACAACAACAACAGCAGCAGCAGTAACAAGTGCACTAATAACAACAACATTGGCAGCTGCAGTATTAAGTGCATTATAACAACAACAAGAATAATAAGATAAGCAACCGCAACAACAAGGCACTGATGAGAACAATATTAACAAAAACAAGAGCAAGACTTAAATCAACGGGAGGGAAAAAATTAATAGAGATACTGAATAAGAAATGCAACAACAATTTCTACAATATAAGCAGTAGCAACAATAATAGCAAACATAATACCGACAAGGATAATAACAACAACATCAAAAAGCAATAAGAAAACAGCGATTTAAAAAACATATTAATGATAAAATAATAACGGAATCAATAACAACAACAACAACAGTGACACCAACAGCAATAACATCAACAACAATGAATAAACAGAACAATATTAAAGATTATAATAACAACAATGATATTTGATATTTAAGATAAAACAACATGAGAGGAAGGAGGAGATGATGGTGGTGGTGACGATGATAATGAAGAAGAAGGCGAAGAAGAAGAAAAGGAAAAAGAAGAGGAGAAAGGAGAAAAAGAAGAAATTTTAGTCTCAATATATTATTTTCATCTCATACTTCTTCCTCACACTATCACCCACTCTTTCTTTTCTTAGACTGTCACCCTTCTCACTCTCTCTTACATACATATATGTGAGTGTATGCATGCATGTGTGCATATATATATATATATATATACACACATACATATATGCACATGCACGCACACACATTAACTGTCAGATGAATGTAAGTTAAAACTTAGAAATTACTGTCAACCATCTCCTTGTAAAACCTTAAAAATATACAACTTGATACAAAATTAAACATTAATGTGTATGCCACAGAACCTCCCAAGACTACAAACCATTAATTATGTATCATTCTAGCATAATGATATTACTAATGATGACACTCATGCAATATCACTATATCAATACATCAATACATGTAATCACTTTAAGCCATGAGCCCTTTAGCATGTTCAACCTTATAGGAGTTAAAGACAATACAAAATAACAAGACTCCAAGATATGAAAGATTCTAGGACAACATAAATATCGAGCATATATACCCATCATCAGCTGCCTGATGGATATCACGATGGTTTTGATACCATTCAATCTGGCAGTGTCAAAAGCATTAAAAATACAAACTGTGATACTCACAAGTACAAAAAGCAAAACAACCAGAATTTACAAACGTCATAGATTTCAAATGAGAGTATCCTTGTCTCACATTCAGTTTCCCTGCACTTGTAAACATGTACACATGCACGCACATACTCACTTCCACACACACATATGCATATACATAATTGGGTGGCTGGACTAGTTATGGATTGTGTTGTACTTGCTTACATGAGTACTACAACCAGAGCTCTGGTTATCATCTGTGTGTGTGTGTGTGTGCGCACGTGTACAAACACACTTAGTAATTTCTGTAAATATAATTTTTCTGATGTCTTTCATATCACTAAAATTTCTCTCATTCTCCATTAGCATCTGTAACTCCCTGTCTTCCTCTTTTTACCATCACCTGTAACTATCAGTCTCTCTCTCTCTCATGTACTCTCTCTCTTAACTCTCTTTCCCCATTCTGTTCCTCTGCCTCTCTCTCTATATATGTGTGTGTGAGTGTTAGTATTTGCATGTGCATGTGTGTGACTCTTCTCTCTATGATTCTTTATTTCTTCTTCATTTTGTCTCTTTTTTTCTCCCTCTCTTTCTGCTTCCTTTCCAACATTATGCCATCTTCCCTATCTCCGTGCTTTCCCTCATCACTTTGTTTCTTTCCAGTTATCACAACACATTACTCTTTTTTCCTACTCCTCATGCCACTCTTCCTCACTCCCCTTCGCTCTTCTACTCCTCTCCTATTCTAAACCTCACAAAAATCTTCTTTCTTACTCCCATCTCTTTACTTAATCTCCAACATTGATCTCATCCTTCTCCCAACTCTCCATTCTATATTTTTACTCCTCCAGGCTTTCTACTTCATTGCTCTCTTTGTTTATCTCCATACTTACTCTCACTTTTTTGTTTTTGTACATCCTACTCTAACTTCCCCTCACATTCCCTAATCCCTTTATTTTCTAATTCTGCAACCTTCTCCGTGTAGTTCTGGTTCTTCCCCTCCATCTTATTCTATTAACTTACAATATTTTTTTTATCATACTTCACTCTCTAAGCCACTATAGTTCTCAATCCTCTATAGTGCCCACCCCTCTATAGTTATCACCCTTTCTCCTTTAAAGCTTTTCTTTCCCCCTACCTCCATACTCATATTTCTGATATCTTCAACCAACTTCACCCCTCACTCCACCTCCATGATATTTTTTCATTAAGATCCTCCTTTAAAGCCTTTATCTTTTACTATCCCTCTTTACTGTCCTTTTCTATACTATCAAGCATTTATGCGTCTCTTATCCATTATCTCCTCTTCACTTCTACGCTTTAATCCTTCCATGACCATGCATTTCCTCACCTTTATTTCATCACCCTCCCACTTTTCCCTCTCCCAACATCAGCAGCTGACCCGACGGGTGATTCCTCTGTCTTATTTCCTACTATCCCTCCATATTCTCCTCCAGCCATCACCAACTGACTATTGCTAAGTGATGCCTCTCCCATAATAAATAATATATAACATACATATATATATATATATATATATATGCATATATGGTTACAGGAAGTCGACAACTGTGCAAATAACATGAAATACGTAAATAAATGAGGGAAAATGAGCGAAATACACAAACAAGAAAAAAAGGAAAACAGGACAAGTTAACACGGAGAAAGGACCCTTCATCAGTTGTCGGCTGTCTATTTACTCCTCATTTCAAGCATTCAACGACATATATACATATGTGTGTGTGTGTGTGTGTGTGTGTGTGTGTGTGTGTGTGTGTGTGTGTGTGTGTGTGTGTGTGTGAAGTTAGGGATATTTTAAAATGAATGTATATATATATATATATATATATATATATATATATATATATATATATATAAAAAAATAATATTAGAGAATAACAAATTTATTCCCACCTTACAGGCAAAAATCGGTATAATATTATACCGGGTTTCCTTATATATAATATATATGTATATAACTAATTTAGAGACGAACCACCACTCTACAAATCAGTCAACTCAGAACCCGTCCAAATCCATGCTGTGAGGCATATACCATCTTAATATATCTAAGACTTTATTCTAAAATTTAAATTAAATAACATATTACATAAATAAATCATATAAATCATATAAATAAATCATAGAAATATTAATTTAAAAGTCAAATTTATAAATTGGTGAGTAAAAATTAATACGATAATATACAGTATGGAAGTATAAATATAAAAAGTTAGTAGTAGTACATAGACTATGCGCTTTTCATGGTTGAAATAGGACTATATAAAATCGTCATAAGCAAATTCTATCAGAGTTCAATAGAACGGAGAAATTATTTTACTCCCCAAATCAGTCACTCTTCAGGCCAAATCACTAACAAAATACCTAAAATCATTCAAGGAATAAACATAAGAAATAAAAATATATATAAAGAGACAAAATCTGTAAACTAATCCCTACATTAATGGTATTAATATAGTTATTAAGAGTTGCAATCTAAAAATATGATAGCAAACAAGGTTAAAACATTAAGGAATAAGTAGATAATAGTAAAAAAATGTGTTAGTGTACAAAGTTACTAAAAGACGGATGTCAATATTGTTTGGAAAATTAAAATAAGAAAACATGACTTACCTGCCGGCTGTTAACTGTAAATAAACCAAAATGGCCGTGCTATAGAATTTATACTAAAAGGTCACGTGATAAGTATGACGTCTATTACCCAGAAGTACATGCGTATTATAATTACTAAAATAATAACGAAAATGTTGAAAAAGAAAATCTACCTAAAATAAAAAGTTACTCGAGGATTAAAAATACTAAAATACTTAAACTTGCAAATTAACGCAGAGTAATAACTATACACATACAAAAATGTTATATTACGTAAATAATGCTATGAAGATTAATACTGAAAAGTCACGTGATAAACATGGCGTCCATTACCAGAGGTAAATAATGTTATAATTACTAAAATAACGAAAATATCGAAAAAGAAAATCTTCCTAAAATAAAAGGTTTACTGAAGATTAATAATACTAAAATACTTAAAACTTTCAGATTTACGCAGAATGATAACTATACCAAATACGAAAGTTATATATTACTTAAATAATGTTATGAAACATTGTAAAAGACTGCTCATATTATCGTTGAATACTTAAAGTAAAAGTAGTTATATGTTCCAATTTTGTATAATATTGTGATGATTAAAGTGTATTCTAAAGCTAATTTGATGTATCTTACGCTACTGATCATAACTATAAGTTGGTACCTAATCCTAGGTTTAAATAAATAAATTAGTTATCTAAACTTATATAAGTAATTTAATTTATGTCTGCATTTAATATGACGTTCATCGTGGGAGTTAAATTAATTTTTATTAGCTAATAATATCTCTTTAAATTGTTAGGACATAATAAGCAGAATTTATCCCCTATCCTATATGATTTAGCCTTGCAAACTATTTCCCATTTTAACTCGTATTCTATTGTTTTGGGAACATTTGGGGGCTTAAATCAAAAATTTAAATTTTAGATTAAAATCTTAGATATATGAAGATGGTATATACCTCACAACATGGATTTTTACGGGTTCTGAGTTGACTGAGTTGTAGAAAAAATAGTTAGCAGCTTAATTTCACTGAGATTATTTTGTTTTATTTTTTTAATGATTATATGGCATATACTAATCATATATTGAAGTTGATTTACTTAACTATATCTTTGCACTAAATGTCTGGCTTTGTTCCTGCGGAGAAATTTATTATCCTCATTGAGCACGTGCACACACATACACACACTTAATAAACACATAAGCATGCATAAACACACACAGACACTTATTGATATGCAAACAGGAATACACACATATACTCATGCATACAAGTAGATTCATACATGCATACACTTACATAGATACTCATACAGCCACTTGGAAACACACATGCACAGACACACATTTACAGATAAACACACATACACATACAGAGGAATATATAAATACATGCATATATGGATACAAATGCAAGTATAGATCACCACGTGCACATATAAACACATCTACAAGTAAGAATATGTACATCTCTACATGAATTGACACTTGCACATTCGAAGACTAACATACACACAAGCATAGACTCATGTGTGTCAAGCAGGCAAATACACACACATTTACATATATTCAAAAACAGACAAAAATATATGTTCATACCTACAAATAGGCACAAACACATAGATGCATGCAAAAATACAGCCCCTAGCGGAGACAAACCTACTTAAGACTAATTTGTTGTGTGGTGCATGAGGCCTTAACAGGATACAGAAATTTAAACAACTGTGTGAATTGCAACTTATTATGATTAGTTCTTTGTATTGAATTAGTTTTCAGTTTTGTTGTATAGTTGTAGTAGCAATAATTGCTCCCCATTCATAAATATTTAATGAATGGACGTTTTTACAGAAGCTTTGTGGTTATATTGGAAGTAGATTTTAAAAGAGGGACAATGCTGGAATGACACATAGTGTATGATTGTCTTTGCATATGTGTGTGTGTGTGTATGTGTGTGTGTGTGTGCATACATATACCCCAACTCACACACACATACATTTATATACAGACGGACATACATGCGTATATATACATGTATATAAATATATATACATGTGTGTGTGTGTATATATATATATATATATATATAAGTATATATGTGCGCATTTGTACATATATACATATTCAGATATATATATATATATATATATGAGTATATATGTGCGCATTTGTACATATATGCATATTCAGATATATATATATATATATATATATATATATATATATTTATATATGTACACACTTGCACTTAAATATATATATATATATATATATATATATATATATATAGACTCATGCACACACACAAATGAGGAAGGGAAGAGGAGGGAATTTTTACTGTGTGAACAACCATGTTATAAGTATTGTTCTTTATGCATCTCATGAGAAATTTTAAAGCCATGAACAATGCTGTCTTTTAAAATAAACAAAGGTTTATTATCTTTGTTTCTACAGTTCAATTATAAAGAGGGAAAAAAGAATGCTTGTCAAAATAATTCAATGAAATAAGGAGTCGGCTGCCAAGACAGAAGTGGAAAAAGTTCCAATTCAGCATGGCTGCTTGGAGAAATCAGAAAAATTGGTAGCCATTTTGTCTCCTTATATGTATATATATATATATATATATATATATGTGTGTGTGTGTGTGTATATGTATATATATTTATAAATGTATATTAAAAAATTTGTCCATTTGTGTGAGATGTTAAATTCCTAACCACAGTTATTTGACTTAGTCAACGAAGTCAACTTCATTTCAGTAGGTAAATGAGAGTAGTCCTTTTCCCATCCAGCTCAGTTCTAATTCTCTCTCTGCATTATAGGATAGGAGTAGTGGACATCAGCCTGATTTTGACGGCATTATTAACCAATTTATAGTAAAATTTCACCCCAATAGAGTCTGTATTTATTTATTTATTATTCTTTATTTTTGTGGAAAAAGAGAAAATTTTCCCCAGGCCACAAACCTTGTGAAAACACCTCACAAAATGAACTTTGATAAAGTTGCCTAATGATCTGGTTGTGTTAAATTCAAAATGCAAGGGATTTTAGCAAATACTGTGAAATACATTGTCCAATGCTCCAACAATTCTATTAATCTACTCTGGACTGGTACTTTATTTTGGTGACCCAATAGAACAAAAGACAAATTTGACCTTAATGGCATACGAATTCAGTGTACAAAGAGAAAGAACAAATGCTGCATCATGTTACCTCATGTTCTCTGCTAATTAAAATATATATATACATTATATATTTTTGGTATTCTATATTATTAAGTATCAGCGTTTTTGTTATACATCTACAAATGGTTTTTGATAGTCTATTCCACAGTTTCCTCATTACCTCCTCCAATTCATCTAAGCTTCCCTGTATCCTTTAGCTCGATATGAATAAAAAACCATATACCTTTTGGCTCACAACAGCATACCACTACAGGCACCTGTGTATAAATATTTGTGTATGATTACACATCACACACACATCCATCTAGAAAAACATTATTTTAACCTTTTAACATTTAAACTGGTCATATCCAGCATAATTAATCTACCTGTTCTTTGCTCAAACTGGCCATGTAAAATAATAAAATCAAATTATTGAAAACTCAAAGCTATGATATAATTTGTGATCAATGAAAAGCAATATGAATAAATGAGCATTATATTTGATAGAAAAAGCTGAATTCTAAAGAGTTGAATATCTAAACACATTTTTCTTTCAAATTTTCTTCTTTCCATTTTCTCTCTCTTTGTTTCCCTTTCTTTGTTGTTTTTATTGAAAATTTGATCTTTAGTTTTTGCCTTTATACTGTAAAGTCCAAGACTGGATTGAAATAAAATTCTTTCTCCTTCTTCAATATCATTTCTGAATGTGTTAAATGGTAGTTTGTTATTTATCAACAGACATTTTTGTGATCGAATAATACGGTGTTAAAGAACTTAACTGTCCTGTCTTTGATAAAAAAAAAAAAAATTCCTTTTGAATGAAGGCTTGAGGGAAACGGAGATAAAAGATATGATATTACAGTAGGGAAGGAAGAAAGGAACAGATAATGTAAAAGAAAATCGGATGCATTTATAGGTCCAAGTTTGAATCTTAGAAATATAGAGTGCAGATACATTGTTTGATGAACAGAAAACATTAGTATAGAGGATTACATAAATCTATATGCCGTCAGCAAGATGCTGGTAATTAATCAAGTACCACTTATATAAAGTAAAGTACCCTGATCTAATCACATGCACATATAACGTAAATGAATGTCTATTAGTTTTAGTGAGAAATATTAAGTTGATTCAGAGACTGAGCTGCATACTTATTTGATGGCCCTTTGAATTTGCCAGCTGATTGGACTGGAACCATGTGAAATAAAATGTCTTGACCAAGGACACAACACACCAATGAGAACTGAAATCACAACCTTATGATTGAGAGCTGAATACCTTAACTACTATGACATGTGCCTTAATACACACACACTCACATCTATATACACACACATAGCTGTTGTGACATTTTTATAGGCTAAACTTGCAACTGAAAATGTCAAGATGTATCTTGCATACAATAAGAAAAAACAAGATGGTTAATAACGATGGATAACAGCAGTTCTGTAAATTAACAAATATTCTAATAAGCTTGTGATTCTCTGTTCAAATTCTTTCATGAAAGAAGAAAGGTCTCTGGAAAAAAAAGCAGGTCCGAAGCCTCACAATAACTTCATGCCACCCACGATTCTATGAACACTTAATGTTTACAAGATCATTGATGCATTAAGTTCTGTCTAGGTTTATACATTGTCTGGAATAGTATGCAAAGCATATCATTTTCAGTACACCTTTCACCTTGCCACAGATGCAGATCTTAGACACAGTTTGTACAGAAATATATGTAAATATATGTGTGTGTGTGTGTGTGTGTGTATCTATCTATCTCTCTATCTCTGTACATATATATATAGAGAGAGAGAAAGAGAAAGACACACACACACACACACACAGGTAGATAGACAGAGATAGTAGATAAGTAGATAGATAGATAGATAGATAGATAGATAGACAGATATACATATATCATAGATTTTTGTGTATATATGTATGAATAGTATGTATGTTTCTAGAGATATATTTAAATTTCTATATGCCAAATGATAAATCTATAAATAAATATATCAATCTTTCTCCCTTTCTCTCTGTGTCTATATATATATATATGCATACACGCACATGCATATATATATATATGTATATGCATACACACACATGCATATATATATATATGTATATGCATACACACACATGCATATATATATATATATATATATTATTCACATACATATGTGCATGCACACACACACACACATGTATATGTCAAAATATATTTGTGTGTAAGTATTTATTTATTTATTCATTCATATACATATATGTATCTATTTTTACTGCGTATTTTTTCTTTAAAAAACGATATTCTTTTCAAATAGAATGTATAACAACATGTATACAACATCGTATAGTTTTCCTACAGTCACTTGCAGATCCATTGAAGCATATATAAAGAACATCATTGTTCAAGTCCTCTCAGTAGGAGTTGAACCCTTACATATTCAGTTAGTAAAAGTTATTCAAACATTTATATTTGCATTTTATTTAACTGACACTCTATTATAAATCTCATCCACGGAAAACAATTTTAGCAAAAAAAAAAAAGCAAGGATGTGTCTGTACGTATATGTGAATATAGGATTCATACATATGTATGTGTATATGCACATATATATATGTACATATATATACATATATATAAATGCATATGTATATATATATATATATATATATATATATATATATGTATATATATATATATATATATATGTGTGTATATATATATATATATATATATATGTATATGTATATATAAATATATATATATAGATATATATATATGTATATATAAATATATAGATATATATATACAGATATATATCATCATCATCGTCTAACGTCCGATTTCCATGCTAGCATGGGTTGGACGATTTGACTGAGGACTGGTGAAACCGGATGGCAACACCAGGCTCCAGTCTAATTTGGCAGAGTTTCTACAGCTGGATGCCCTTCCTAACGCCAACCACTCAGAGAGTGTAGTGGGTGCTTTTACGTGTCACCCGCACGAAAACGGCCACGCTCGAAATGGTGTCTTTTATGTGCCACCCGCAGAAGCCAGTCCAGGGGCACTGGCAACGATCTATATATATATATATATATATATATAAATATATATATACAGATATATATATATATGTATATAAATATATAGATATATATACAAATATACAGATATATATATATTTGTGTGTGTGTGTGTGTGTGTGTACATATCTATATGTATGTATATTATGTATGTGTGTGTATATGTACATCTATATATATTCTTATATTCTTTTATTCATTTATTTGTGTCAGTCATTTGACTGTGGCCATGCTGGAGCACTGCCTTTAGTCAAACAAATCGACCCCAGGACTTTTTCTTTGTAAGCCTAGTGCTTATTCTATCAGTTTCTTTTTCCAAACTGCTAAGTTACTGGCATATAAACATATATATATATCGCCATAATTAACTGCTAAATCCACAAGTCTTTTTTTTTATTCTTTCTGATTATTTCCTCATGTTCCTTTCGGTTGAGGAGCGTAGGCTCACCTTCCTGAGTGTCAAACTAATACACCTTCTTGTTGTTTATACACCTGTCTCTGTCTTTTGCCTTCTGTAAATTTCATATATATATATATATACACACACATACAAAATATGCGTACATACATATGTGGTATCTGTACTAAACTAAAAAATTTATAAAACGCTCTTTTGTTCTTCCTTGTATGCTTGTGAAATATGGCTAACCTACCAAAAGCCTCTGAAACACCTCCACTAGCATCATATCTTGGGCCTACATTGGAAAATGTTGAGGTCAATGAAAGAAGTCTGTTGGAGTATTGAGCATAGTCTCCGATGAGAAAGTCACTTAATGAGAATGGAGGAATACAGGTATCCAAAGTAACTCTTATTTGGTGAGCTGTGGACTGAAGAATCCACCTCATAAACCTAGGATATGGTTTAAAGATTGCATAAAAATATTCTTGAAGAAAGTTAACGTTGTAGGTACAGGAGCGGCTGTGTGGTAAGAAGCTTGCTTCTCAGTTACATGATCCTGGGTTCAGTCCACTGTGTGGCACCTTGGGCAAGTGTCTTCTACTACAGCCTCAGGCTGATCGAGGCATTGTGAGTGAATTTGGTAAACAGAAACTAAAAGAAGCCCATCATATAGATATATATTATGGGAGTGTTGTGTGTGTGTGTGTGTGTGTGTGTGTGTGTGTGTGTGTGTGTGTGTGTGTGTGTGTGTGTGTGTGTGTGCATGTGTGTGTTTGTGTCCCTCCATCACCATGTGACAACCAGTATTGGTGTGTTTTTGTTTGACTAAAACCCTTCTAGGTGACGCTTCAGTATGGCTGCTGTCAAATGACTGAAACAAGTGAAGGAATAAAAGAGTCTTTGGAAAGAACCAGAAAGAACCTTTAACTGCTTGGGCAAGATGTAGAAAAGCAATCTTTGATAGAAGTGAGAACTTCAAAATAGCTAAAAAAAAAATCACAAAAATGTTGAAGAGGGATGCTAGAAAGGGGGTGATATTTTCTGGAAATGTGGGTGACTGAGTGAGTTGATATGTGATAAGTTAGTGAGGGTCTGCTTCTGCAGAGCAGGACTGTAAGATTCAGGGAAGAAGTCATGTACAAGAAGCTGACTTGGATTGCACGATACACATCATAACTTGACATGAATGCAGCTAGGTTTACCTAACAGCTGGGGGCTTGAACCAACACATGAAAGTGCAGGATGAACAGCAAGTTGCTCATATTTTCATTAAAGGTGTGAAATTGTTGAAGGTTTTAGTGACTTTTTATGCATGTATTTTCTGTTTGTTTATACTTCTATATAGTTTTTGAACATATTTATATAAGTTGTAAGAAAGAATACAGAGAAGTTGCTGTTGGGAAAGCACAAACCCAACATTGCATTCTTCATGGTTGACGGAAAATGAAACACAAGAACATCTAAAATCCTCTGTTACAACTCTGGCTGCCACTGTTGTGGAATGCAAGACAACATGTGCTTCACACATAGACAAGAATTATGAGAGGTATAGTTAGTGAGCGAGGTAGAGGGAAGGAGAATGAAAAGAAGGGAAGTAGTCAAGGGTTCAAAGTGAGGTAGAGGGAAAAGCTGAGGAAATAGTGAAGTTGGAGGATACGAAATGGCTTCCAGAAGGGAATAGAGTATAAAGGGAAATGTTTGTTTAAAGCTGTCAATGACATGACTTCAAGCTCAAGCATGAACTGTACATTCTGTTTCTTTGAGTATGCAGATTCAAGGTGCACTGAGAAGATGCACACAGCTAAGTGAGTAATGCAATGTCCTGTACATATGGGAAATGACAGGTTGGCCAAATAAATGTAACATTGAGCTTTTGAATGTGCTCCCAAAAGCAATTGACAAGATGGTGACCAGTTTTTCCAACACAGAGAGCACTGCACTGTTTGAAGACAATACAATATATAAGTTATCTGTGTATCTTACTTCATACAAATTTCATTCAAAAACATAGGATTTAATATTATGTAGTGTTCCTATTTTTAGCCTGCACATTAACAAAATTAATATGAAATGGCTACAATTGTAAAGTCTCACAACTGGGTATGGATATGGCATTCTAGAAGTTTATCTGTATTCTATTGTTTCTTGCATTATCACATATTTCTTTTCCATTGCTGTCAGTTAAGGATTCCTCAAAACTAAAATAAAGTGCCAGACAGCAAGACAAAAACAGATAATATGGCAAATATAGTGGAGTCTTGTATTGTAACAAGAACTCCAGCAGCTGTCTTTGAGATCAAAGAATAGTGAGAAAGGAAATATCTCTTAAACATAAGGATAGATTTAATACATTTTTATCACAATTGGTGCCATTTCTATTACTGTGGGGGTTTCAACATGCAGAATACTCTATGCAAATGTCGAGTGAGATAAAGAGAGAGTTTTAGGATAATTTTATTGAAATTAGGGCACCGGTATTTCAGTACATTGGTGATTACACATCATCAAATTTTTCTTTCTGTTACTACTGATTGCACATAGAAACTGAAATTTAAATATCTTCACTCCTGTTAATGAACTCAAAGAAGAATATTAATAAATGTTTGCTGTATCCTGTCTTTTTTACAGTCGCTGTGTGTATAGGTGAATATGTTAGGTGTCCATATTTTCAAAGATGACACGACATTATCAGATTGTTATTAGGCTGATATTTCTAGCATGTCTAATATCTTCATAAAGGTCGCTTCATTACTTTCTATGGAAGGTTAATAGTGGTA
>NC_142937.1:37860447-37912947 GCF_046866305.1 Octopus bimaculoides
TATAATTAACATCGTGTGCCTAATAATATTTTTTAGTTCATGAAATGTGCATAGGATGATGTAACTAAATATCTTATAAATAATCCGTTGTGTTTTGTATTATTTTCTTCATGCCCTTTGACATATGAAAACCTAAGATTCATAGTAAATGATACACAAAAAATAACACAAATGGGAATAAGCATGAAGTTATAAATAGTGGTTATTTGTCATGCAATGGATGTATATTTGTGCACATATGTGTGTATGCTTATGTGTGCATGTACATTTCATTAGATTTTATGTTTCGAAATTGACAGATTTACAAATGAATATTTACAAATACATCTTCAAATAAATACACACACACACAAACAAACACAAACACACATGTACACAATCACTCACACAAAATGCAAGCTTATGAGTGGTTTCCGTGCTTTAAGAATGGTCATTTGTCACTTGTAAACAAACCTCATTCAGGATGGTTATCGACTTCCCAAGATAGAGAATGCTTTGAAAGCGATAAAAGTGTAAACATGTAAAACTAAGTGAATACAATAATATTGCAAGATTCTGGTTTCTTTTTGTTGCACCCTCATATATACATATATCATCATCATCATTTAACGACCGTTGTTCATACTGGCATGGATTAGACGGTTTGACTGGGCTGGTACACTGGAAGGCTACACCAGACTCCAGTCTGATTTTGCATGGTTTTCTATGGCTGGATGCTCTTTCTAACACCAACCACTCAGAGTGTAATGGGTGCTTTTACATACCACTGGCATGGGTGCTATTTGTTATTTGTGTGACACTGGTATCTTCCACGACTGTGATTTTGCTGGCTTGATAGGGCTTCTTCTCAAGCACAACATAATGTCAAAGATCTTGGTCAGTGCTTCTGTGAGGCCCAACACTTAAAAGGAACTCAACCACTTTGCCTCCATAGGGCCCAAGATCAAAAGGAACTCAACCACTTCTATGACACCCAATGTTCAAAAAGGACTCAGTCACTCTGCCTCGATGAAACTCATCATTCAAAGATTGATTTTCTTATGTGCCACCAGCACAGGTGCACTTGACTGGTCCTCTTAAGTAGAGCACATTGCTAAAGGTTTCGGTCACTAGTCATTGCTTCTGTGAGGTTCAAAGTTCATGTATATATTCTTATACTTGGGGATGGTCATACTTTGTGTGCATACATACATATATGTGTGTACGTGTGTGTGTATGTGAGTGTGTAACTATATATGTGTGGAGGTGTGTGGCTTAGTGGTTAGTGTGTTGGACTCGTATTCATAAGATTGTAATTTCAATTTCTGGACTGGGCAATATGTTGTGTTCTTGAACAAAATACTTTATTTCACATTGTTCCAGTATAACTTTACATACACACAAGTATGCATAGAATAGGTTTAGCCATGTCCGTGAGGTTAAGAATTTTGCTTAGATTTTGGGTTTAGTTCTAGTGTGTGTGTGTGGTATCTTGAACAAGTTCTTCATCTACCAAGATCTAGGTCAGGACTGGCCAACCTTAGTCCCATGGGCTGCATGTGGCCCACAGACTTTTATCTTGTGGCCTACTTGATACTTTCTTGAAGTATTGTTTTTTAATTTCAAAATAAAACTGTTTGTGTAAAACATTCATTTCAAAATAAATTAAAAATTTATAAGTGGCAATAAAGTGTTTGTGTGTGTTTACAAATGATTAATGCATAAAGTATACAAGCGGCCATCAAAAAAACTTTGTGATTAAAGCAGCCTGTAACGTAATTCGAGTTGGCCAGGCCTGCTCTAGGTTGACCAAAGCTTTTTGAGAGTTTTGGGTGATAGAAAATGAATGAAGCTCATTGTATACAAGCAAACACATGCTCATTCACAAACACAAACATAAATGTATGCATGTGTGTGTGTGTGTGTGAGTGTGTGTGTGTGTGTGTGTGCGTGTGGTGTGTTCATGTCTTGTGAGATTGTGTGCTGGTTGTAAACAAATGTCACTATCATAAAAGAAGTGTCAATCATTTGCAATCATCTATAAACTCATATTTGGCCCTTGGAGAAATATGTCTTAGTACATAACAAGAAGTGGAGGCACATGGCTTAGTGGTTTGGATGCTGAACTAATATTCATAAGGTTGTGGTTTCGATTCCTGGACTGGGTCATGTGTTATATTTTTGAGCAAAACACTTCATCTCACATTGTTCCAGTCCACTTAGCTGGCAAAAATGAGTAGTCCTGTGACGGACTGGTGTCCATCCAGCTGGGGAATATATATGCCATGAAACCGGGAATCTGACCCTTATGAGTCGGTAAGACTCAAGAACATAACTTCACTTTTACTTTACATAAGAAGGGCATACAGCCTCGGAAAATCTTCCCTAGTGAAGTTTGTCTTATCTATACAAGTATTCACACATACACACATAATACACACACACATATGCATGCATGCATGTACATTCTCGTACATGCATATATGCACACTTGCATGTGAATAACCCAAACTTCTTATATAAACAAACAAAAGATTGAAGACTGTCAGTGGAACAAAATGTAATCTAAATACAATACAATGCAAATATAATATATTAGAAATATAAATATAATATATTACAAATATAATATACTACAATATAAATGCTATAGTTTTAAGCTTTGTTCTCTTATGCATTTTCTACTTCCTCTATTCTATTCCACATTATATTTTGTTTCATCTTATTTTATTTTATGTTATATATTTTTTCCATATGCTCATCTTTTATAAGAATCCTGAATGTTACATGTTTAAAATATTAGTTAGAATTTAGCTATATCTTTTTGTTGTTTTACTACAATATTTTTCCGCCACCACCACCACCACCACAACTACTCACTAAATACAAAGGAAAACAAAATAAACCTTCCACCCATCATCGACGCACCCCCCCCTCCCTTGCTCATCTAGCAGTACAACAAACTATTCTTTGAAAATGCTTCTCTAAACACATAAATGAAATATGATTTGATAAACGACAAAAATCTTCCTCCAGATCAAAATCCTCCAAAATATCCGGTGCTTGTCAATCCAAGATAATATATTCAGATTTATTATTTCACATTTTTCTGATCAGTAAATATTACACATAGCTACATGCATATAGACACCCTTATATACACACACATATATATATATATATATATATATATATATAGATATATATATATCCATGTATAGAAATACATATATATATATATATATATATACACACATAAATATAATACATACACATATATATATGTATGGGTTTGTGTGTGTGTGTGTATATATATATATATATATATATATATATATATATATATGCTTGCTGCATGTTTATATATGTGTGTATATATGTATCTGTGTGTGTGTGACTGTAATTTGACTACCAACAGGAATCAAAGTCTTAGAGATATAAAGAGGAGTGGTATTTTTGTTTTGTTTGTCATATCTGCTTTATTTTTGATTTCACAATATGGCTTAATTTTATTTCTAACTACTTTTTTTATCAATTTGTTGTTGTTGCCGATCTCATCATCATAATCATCATCAATATTATTATTATTATTATTATTATTATTAGCAGCAGCAGTAGTAGTAGTAGTTGTAGTAGTATTTTCGAGATTGTTTTAACATTTTGTATGGTTTATCTTTTTCTTTTGTTTTAATTCTTCCTTGTTCCTGTTCTGTTTTTATTCACCTTTTCCCCCACCTCCTCCGCCTTCGCCTCTTCCTTCCCATTCTCCTCCTCCTCTTTCTCATTCTCCTCCACTTTGTTACTTTGATAAAGTCATTTTCTCTCCTCACTTTTCCTTTATTATTTTACAAAAATGATGATGATAATCATCATTATTCTCTTGATCAGCATCCTCATCGATACCATCATCAATATCACTGTCTTTAATACTACTACTATCACATCTACAAATGTGATCATTGTTTTTGTAGTCATCATCATCACCATCCCTCTCTTCTCATCCTCCTCATCTTCATCATCATCTTCACCACAATCAGCATCACCACTGTCACCACCACTACCACCATCATCACCACCACAATCACCCCCACCGCTGTTGCATCTATCACTGCTACAGCCACTACCACAACAACAACAACCACTCCTACCCTACCAACTACATTTGGCACAAAGTATTTTAGAAACAAATCTTTAGATTATTCCAAGAAATTCTCTTACCAAAATATTTCTATTTACTGCATGGTTTTGTTTTTATTTGTAAGCATTTTTATTTGGATGTGTGAATGCCTCTGAGTGAGTGTGCGTGTGTAAATGTGTGTGTTTACGTGTCAGTGTGTGAGTGCCTACGTCAGTGTGTATGTATGTGCATGTGTATATGAAAAAGAGAAAAAGAAGCAGAGAGTGGTGAGACAGACAGAGAGAAGAGACATAGAGAAACAAAGAAAATGAGAGACAGGCAGATAAACAGGCTGATAAAGAGGAAGTCATTTAGTTATTTGTAGAATTAGTCAATTATTTATTGTATTAGTCATGAGTAGTTATAGAACAAGAGGTAATCTTACTGCACAAGAGGTAATCTTACTGCACATGACAGGGTTTCAGTTCCTAATTGTAACTGTTTCATTTAAGTCACATATACTTAATGTCATGTCTATCATGAATTTACATTTTGTCCAACCTTCCTTTCTACATGTACAAGGGGTTTCTCTCTCCATTATGATATAAACAATTATTAAATTAATAATTTGAGTCTTAATAATTGTTTTATTTCTTTGATTTTTCTTTGAGATGAGTACCACAGTTTTGTAGGATTCAACGATGTACATACTTGAAATATGATACACAGAATGCTATTTTGAACTAATACTGCTTTTGTTACTTGTCACTCATAACAAATGTGTGTGTGTGTGTGTGTGTGCGTGCATGCATGCATGGGTGTGTAGCAGGAATGTTTGCAGAGTTCCAAACACCAATTGACTGTCCAGGAACTGAACCCAAAGATGTCAGAGTAATTGTAAACGGCAAAATAGGATCTTGCCAAGGTTTGATTTCATAAGCAAAGGTCCCTGATAAAGACACATTAAGCACTCATTTTAAATAATATCTGGGCTGACTGTTTGACACACAATAGACCAAATACATTTCAAACGCTAACAAAAATTATTAGGGCTTATAATGTATTGGAATGCCATTAACTATTTTGTCTCTAGCATGTTTTCTTAGACAAACCATTGGGAACTGTTGTGTCTGGGGAGAGTCATTTTCTTATTGTGCCTTAAAATTTAACACACTCACCATTAAAATTTCCACTTATTTCTTATTTTTATTTTCCTAAAATTTTTGTTGCATCTTGCAACCTTTTCAACACACGAAATCACATAAAAAATCTTGCAAACCAAATCCAAAAACGAAATATAAATATATATATATATATATATATATATAGGAAGTTAGTTTGGTAACTGACCAATGGTTAAAATACGCTTAAAGTCAACTGTTGTAGGAATTTACGCCACTCCCTTGGATACAGATTTCAATGACTACTATATTCCACTATTATTGCTAACTCATTCATCACACGTGGACACACATGAACTGACTCACTAGATATACGTATCTCTTTTCTGTCTTTGTCATTATGCCAACATTTTTTTTCTTTTTCTGTTAATGATTAATAAATACTTATATGTTTTTGAGCTTGCAGAATTTCGTTCTTCTATCACCCACCCAATTATTTTTTTATTTTACAAACACACAAATATACCTACCGGCTTATATACATCTATATATGTTTATGCATATATATATATGTATGTATATCAATATCAATATCTATCTATATATATATGTTGCGTAATTGGCTCCCAGAGATGATCCTTTTCAGCAAGTTTGAGACATGAGCTAGGCCTCAAGGACATCCAAAACGTTATTTTCATCATCATCTCAAGCAGAGTTTCATTTTTTTGCGGTGTCCCACCCAGTTGGTTGGGGGCTTTGATGGTTAGCTGGAAGGCATGGAAGTTCATGTGTGATGCTGAAATAGAGCATTTTGAAACTGAATGTAGGAGAATGTATGAAGTGAGGTGGAGATGTCATCAACTCCCTGCAGCTGATGGTTGGGTTCACTTTCAGTGCCCTTGGTGCCACAGGATCTGTATCTCATATGAGTCTTTTTAATCACATGCACATCCATGAGAAACAATATGGTGGAGGCAGAGGAAGATGGATGGATTGGATCAATGCTGTCCTCACCTTTGATAGTCCATCATAAGCAAGTAAGTAGGTGTGAGTGTGCATATATATATATATATATATATATATATATATATAGTTGAAAATTACAGAAAAAAACAAAAGATGAAGACATCCTCTTTACTCTTTTACTTATTTCAGTCTTTTGACTGTGGCCATGCTGGAGCACCGCCTTTAGTCGAGCAAATCGACCCCAGGACTTATTCTTTGGAAGCCTAGTACTTTTTCTATCTGTCTATTTTGCAGAACTGCTAAGTTACTGGGGACATAAACACACCAGCATTGGTTGTCAAGCGATGTTGGGGGATAAACAGACACAAAACACACACACACATACATACACATATATATACATATATACGAAGGGCTTCTTTCAGTTTCTGTCTACCAAATCCACTCACAAGGCTTTGGTCGGCCCGAGGCTCTAGTAGAAGACACTTGCCCAAGATGTCACACAGTGGGGCTGAACTTGGAACCATGTGGCTGGTAAGCAAGCTACTTACCACACAGCCACTCCTATGTCTAGATGATACATATGTATAAACAACAAGCAGGTATATTAGTTTGATGTTTGAGAAGGTGAGAGACTTTTATGTTTTGAGCCTATGCTCTTCAACAGAAAGGAACACATGGAAATAAACAGAGGGAATAAAAAAAAACTTGTGGATTTAGCGGTCATTCTTGGCAAACAGACAAACAGACAGAAAGACAGGCAAATAGGCAGACAGACAGATAGGCAGGCAGGCAGACAGATAGATAGATAGATATAATACAAACTTCATACTTTTGTTTTACCATAAACACAACATAGTTATCAGTGATCTCCACAATCATTAAACATGAGACACTGAGATTAAGTCACCTCTAATCCAGACTCACATAGGGAACAGCAGTAGCACAGAGTGATTAATAAATGACAAAGGAACATGAATTACATAATTAAAATCATTACTTTACAACTGTTTCCACAAACAGAACGAAACAAAACTTAGTGAAGAGTATTCATTCAACTCCCTTACTTTAACATACTCCCAGATTCCCTTATATTAACACAAATGAAATCACAGCAGTACTTCCAGTGACAGAGTTGCAGAATAACTAAAGTCTCAAAAACTACACTTTAAACCCCACCGTCTTTGAATAAATTTGTTGAAATGTAACACCTACAAAATTTGCTGTTTCCATTAAAAAGGCAGTCACTACGTGGTCATTTGACTTTCAAGAATCAATAACCAAATTCCCTCAAATTACATTTTCCTCTTAAGAGAATAAAGACATATTGGCCAATGTGTATCCTAGATATACTAAAAGATGGGATGGTCATAGCTGGAATAGGAGGAGACCCCCTTCAGTCATGAATAACCATGGGATTGCACTTAGAAAGTTACCCTCTGAGGCACAAGTCCGGGCAAGGTTGTTTGTGGAAGGCCAGCAGTCACCCATGCATACCAGCCACCCCTCTCCACGCCACCAATGTCATCCAAAGGAAAGGCAAAGGCTGATACAGCTGGCACCAGTGATGTCACAACTCATTTCTACAGCTGAGTTAACTGGAGCAACGTGAAATAAAGTGTCTTGCTCAAGAACACAACACACAGCCTGGTCTTGGAATCAAACTCACAACCACACGATCATAAGCTCAATGCTCTAACCACTGAGACATGCGCCTTCACCATAGCTAGAATACCTTACATGAGAATAGAACTCATTGGATAATGTAGTTCAGTTACATTGCAGTGACTATAAATTTAAATATTTTGTTTGTATCTATGTATCTATCAGTAAATATGTGATAGCTAGACAGACAGATAACTGGATGAACATACTAACACACATACACACATATAGACACTATCACACATATGTTACTCATCCATACAATCATATAAAGATGAAGGTTCATATTCTCAGACAAAACCTTGTGTGTGTGTGTGTGTGTGTGTATACATATATCTTCAGAAGACACTTGGTGGTTTAAATACTCAGAACAAATTTGCGGGGGTGTCTGCATGGTGAGTGATTACATTAAGAAAGAACTAAGCAGCTATAGCTGGAAATGAAGATGATGGTAATGATAATAATAATGATGATGATGATAATAGTAGAAATAATAATAATAACAACAACAACAGCAACATCATAAATGAATTAAAGATAGGGAAAAGCTGCACATAGATAGAAAATGTAGATAGTAGAGTATAAAACGTAATGAGTTTAAATCATGTGTAAAGTGGCACGGAAATGAATTCCACTAAAAGACAATAGAAACTGAAGTGGAACAGCAGTATTAATAAGATAATAAGAATTATTATTAGGATTCTGGTAGAAGTACATTGAATTGATACATACACAGTGATACATACATACACATAAGCAAATAATTTCTATGTAGATATGAATATACAAATATGCGGACATATATATATATATATATATATATATATATATAGAAAGGGAAGATAATGATAGTATGTGTGTGTGTGTGTGTGTATGTGTGAGTGGGTGTAAGAATGTATACTGACACAAAATTCATTTGTTTTTGCATCCCTTTTATGTGCATACTGATATACATACATACATACATTATATATATATATATATATATATATATGTGTGTGTATGTGTGTATATATGTATGTATGTATATATATTGTTTGCAGCTCATATATCTGAAAACAGCCCTCTTAGTGTGAAAAAAATATATATGTATATTTGTATGTAAATATATGAATGTTTCTATGTATATATGAGGTTCCCAGACTAGTTCTGTAGCATGCCAACAGAGGGAAGCACATGGTTGTATGCACAGTGTGAGCTAGCAGTGACCTTCATGAGGCAGCTTGTCAAGTGACATCACTGTGCCCACTTTGCAAGTCGTGAAATTTGTGTTTCTGTGATCATGTGTATGTTGCAGTTTGTGATTTTGTCATGGACAGGAAGGTTAGAACATGGAGCCAACAGAGACATTGAGCATACTTTGGGTGCTACTCTGAAATGAAGCAGCAGTCATCTCTATGCTAGAGCCCTTCATCTCCACGATGGAAGAAGGCACGACTCAGCTGCAGCTCAATCAAGAGAATGCTTATCGTTTTTTCTAACATCCATGGTATTGTGCATTGAGAATTCGTCCTCCAGGGCCCGACTGCCATTTGAGACTTCTTCTGCAATATGTTGAAGCATTTGAGGGAGGACATTCAATGAAAGCAACCAATGTGTGGAGCACAAAGAATTGGATTCTTCACAACAACAATGCACCCTATCATCAAGCTCCCTTCACTCATAAGTTTCTCACGAAAAACAACATGGTGTCACTTCCACACCTGCCCTCTTCGCCAGATTTAGCACCTGTGGACTTATATCTCTTCCCCAAGATGAAAATGTAGCTCAGAGGTTGCCGTTTTAATGCTGTTATTAAGATCCTGAGTGAATCACAGAACGTCCTCAAATTGCTTACAGAAAACGACTTCCAAGCCAAATTCCAAAAATGGCAGGAATGCTGGGACCACTGTATTGCCACACAAGGTGACTATTTCAGAGGAGATGATGATAAAATCTAGGCAAATAAGTTTTCTTTTGTTAAACATAATTAGTCTGGGAACTTTCTGATACTACCTGCCAGTACCGCCTGACTGGCCTTCATAGGATTTTCGAGCAAGATCGTTGCCAGTGCCCCTGGACTGGCTCTTGTGCGGGTGGCACATAAAATACACCATTTTGAGTGTGGCCGTTGCCAGTACTGCCTGACTGGCCTTCGTGCGGGTGACACGTAAAAGCACCCACTACACTCTCTGAGTGGTTGGCGTTAGGAAGGGCGTCCAGCTGTAGAAACTCTGCCAAATTAGATTGGAGCCTGGTGTTGCCATCCGGTTTCACCAGTCCTCAGTCAAATTGTCCAACACATGCTAGCATGGAAAGCGGACGTTAAACGATGATGATGATGATGATGATGATGATATATTGAAATAAAAAGTTAAGTTCTGGTCATAGAGTTACCAAAGGTTTCATATCCATGAAAGCCACAGCCTTGTGAACAGCTCATTAATGTTTTTTATGTATTAACCGTTAAGTCTTGATATCTGAGCATTTCCTCACGTCCACGTGGTAGAAAGTTTAATTCTTTTGTCTTTGTATAGAGTCTGACGAGCTGTCCACAAGGCTGTGGTTTTCATGGATAAGAAACCATTGGTAACTATGACCAGAATTAAAATTTTTGTGTTAATAATTACTGCTCTATTCTTTAGCATCTGCTTCTTTTCTAATATATATTTTTTATTGACAACCAATATATATTCTGATATGTTTTATTGATGTGTTTACATCCCTGAAGCTTACGTCCCCGTAACCTAGTGGCTCAGCAAAAGAGACCAATAAAATAAGTGCTAGGTTTACAAAGAATAAGTCTTGGGGGTCAATTTATTCAACTAAAAGACAGTGCTCCAGCATGGCTACAGTCAAATGACTAAAACAAGTAAAAGGGTAAAAAAGTATATATATTGTATACATACATGTGCTTGGTAAATATATGCAAATATATATACAAATCTTCCTCATCAACATCACCATCATCATTTAATGTCTGCTTTCTATACTGGCATGGATTGGACGGTTTGACAGGAACTGGCCTGGCAGAAGACTGCACCATGCTTCACTGTCTGTTTTGGCATAATTTTTATAGCTAGATGCCCCTCCTAACACATACATACATACACAATCGTGCATCTTATAACTACGACTGAGATGCATCTTATGATGCTGCACCAAGAATTTCCACAGTAAATGCGCTTTGCTAGATTTACAACTTCATGCTAGGTGTCTGTTGCCAATAGTACTAGTAAATTTCGGTGATC
Organism: Octopus bimaculoides; assembly: GCF_046866305.1. Lineage (NCBI taxonomy): Eukaryota > Metazoa > Mollusca > Cephalopoda > Octopoda > Octopodidae > Octopus > Octopus bimaculoides. The sequence continues at coordinate 37,871,526 of NC_142937.1, forward strand.
TTCATCATGTATTAGGAGATAGAAATCTCCAAAGTTTAACATCTGATATGATCTGTTATTCAGAATGACAGCCGTAGCAAGCAAAGCTTACCATTAGTAGAGATGTGTGGAAGGTGTCCATAAGTCTTCTCATTGGTCTTATGCACATACCATGATAAATCTGGTGTATTTAATATCAAGGTGCTCTTGAAGTTCCTTCCTAATAATTGAAGTTTTGGTTCCATAGGGAAGAATATATATATACACACACAAGCACACAGACACACACACAAATACATAAATATACATAGATACACACACATACATATATACACATAGATACACACACACAGAGAGATAGATACACACACACACACAGATAGATACACACACACACACACACACATATATATATGAAATAATTTTTCAAAGCAAACTGATAGCAACAAAGTTAATAACATTGATATTGAAATCAGCGTCAAATCTCTTTCTTAAATGTAAAAATTTAAAACTTTGGATATATATATGATATATATATATAAATGAGATGAGATATAGATGCATTCATATATACATTCATATATACTTGTGTAGATATATATTGTGTGTATGTATACATACATACATGTGTATATATATATATATATATATATATATATATATATATATATATATATATATGTGTGTAGATATAGATATATAGATATACACATGCACAAACATATGCATAGTTAAGTGTGTGTCTATATATTTGTGTGTATATATATATATATATATATATATATATATATATATATATATATATATATATGTACACATATGCACATACCTATGTATGTTTTTGTGTATGTATGTACATATGTATGTATGTATGTATGTATGTATGTATGCATATATAAATATCGCCCTGTGCTGAAAAGAAGGAAGAAGCCAATAGACAGATGAGGGCAGCACAACGTATTTAACAATTTCATAAAAGACACACTTTTCTCTGACAAAAGTGATGGAGAGAGTTAAGTGCTCCGTCCAAAAGAGCTAGCCGATGCCTCCTTTTCAATGTTGGCATCTGTGCAGCATAATTTGAACTCACAACCCCATGAGACTGCAATCTAATGCCATATCAATGCCGAACATTTCGGCTATACCAATTTAGCGTTGTCTCCTTGGTGCTATGCAACTAACTGATGATGAAAGGAAACCGACTGAAAATTTTGAATAAAGTTAACAACATCACAATTCATTTGATACATTTAGAGTTAATAGAAATGGTGGCAATATTACACAATATTTGTAATTATCAATGGAATCTTTAGCATGCGTTTAAGTACAAATAGATACAGATTGATGTGAAGGCCCATCAACACCAACAACACCGATGGCAAAATCAAAACAAACAAAAATAGTAAAAGGAGAGAGAGAGAGAGAGGGAGGGGGGAAGAAAAGCAGCATATAAAAAGCAAAAATAAAAGAAAGAAAGAAAGAAAGAAGGGAATAAATGAATGGAGCAAGGAAAGCTTGACCATTACGCAGTATCGATGTATTCCATTTGTAGAGCAATTTGTTATGTCACCAATATGATTCCCAAGACAGGGAGCAATGGAAATGTTCGACTGGATATTTGACCATTAACATTTTCATGAAATAAACACACACACACACACACAAACATACCATATTTCTGCATATATATATATATATATATACATACATATGTATACATTATATATATATATCTATATATATATATATATATACAGACATACACATATATTTGTAGAAATATATATATATACACAAATATATAAATGTAGATATACAAATACATATTGATATGTATATTTATGCATATGTGTTAATGCGTGTATGTATGTATATATACATATATATATATGTGTATGCATGCATGTATATGTATATATAAATATATATATATATATATACATGCATATATGCATATTGTGTATAATCGCTGACAAATATATAAAAATTTAATTGTACGCACGCATATACAATTCTTATGCTTACATATATCCACATGCAATATTATAAATATAGATTGACCATTAAATATCTGTGCCCATGTGCATAAGTGTGTGTATGCATATATATATGTATATATATATATATATACATATATATATATGTATATATATATATATATACATATATATATGTATATATATATATGCATACACACACACACACACACATATATATACATGTGTGTGTGTGTGTGCATATATATATATATATATATATATATATATATATATATACATGCATATGCACACATACATATGTACAATCACCTGCATACACAGAACACAGACACACACACGCATGCAGGACAAATTATATACTTTTATACATCACTGAGAATGTTCTAAGAAAATGTTGTACACATACACACAGCCATGACTATAAGTGAGGAGGTGATGTAGAAAAAGAGAAAAAGAGAGTGAGTGAAGAGAGGATGTGAGATGAGGTCAGAGTGGCTAAATGAAAGGTTGAGAGAGATAAATGGTTGGATTGATTGATGGATATTAAGTGGAATGGTTACTGCTGGGATTCGAAAACTGCACCAAACATACATTTCATTCAAATAACACCCCTTCATCTATTTCAGAATTGGACATATGTATACAACCTAAATGATACCCATATTGTGAATGTGCCTATATGAATGTCTCTATGTCTATATATGTATGGGGGTTTAAGTGTGTGCATGTATATATATATATATATATACATACAGCCATATAGATATATATATAAATGCCGATATAATGTAGCATGTGAAAGCATTGAGGGATGTATAGAAAATGGAGAGAAATACCTGAATAAGTAAGGTCTAGCTTATCTCAGTGTGATAAGATTTTGGTGAGTGGAATATGGATAGATATAAAAGAGATGTTATCAAAATCTCTGTATGTTGCCTGCTCTCTTTCTCTGTGTGCACGCACTTGTGTGTGTATGCACATATATATATATATATATGTATATATATATATATATATATATATATAGATATATATATATATATACATACATGCATGTTTATATACATACACTTCCATACATACCCACACTTAGACACATAATTCACGCACTCACATATACACATTACCCCCCCCCTACATATATGGCTATATAAAAACATATTTACATACATTTATAAATATACACTTATCTTTGTGCAATAATATGAATGATATGGAAAATAAATGATATCACTCATAGTACCAAAACATGTCACTCATTCCCTTGCTATGTGACCTTATTAACAATTCCAGTTACATACATCTCTTTTAATTTAGTTATAAATTCTATGAGCTTTAACAAATGTTTTATTCTCTATTTGAATTCTTTATTGCTAATTCAGAAGTTACCTTCAGTAAAACAGACACACAATTTGCTCTATTAATGTTTAATGTAGCAAGATATCGTTTCTTGGTTGTATGTGTTGATGAAAATTACCTCAGAGTTAATGAAGTAATTATAATTTAATGGATATGGTGAAGGCTTCTTTTTTTTCTTTTTATGCAGATGATTTTAAATGTTGTAAGAAATAATGTGAAATGGAAGTTCTAGTTCTTACATCCTGATTTATTGAACGCACGCACATATAGTAACACACACCCAAAAGACACATACACAAACTCATTTAATATCTATCTAACTATTTATCTATTTGTCTGTCTTTGTGTCTGCCTTTCTGTCTGGCTATCTATCTATCAATCTGTCTGTCTGTCTATCTATCAGTCTGTCTGTCTGTGTCTATCTATCAGTCTGTCTGTCTGTGTCTATCTATCAGTCTGTCTGTCTGTGTCTGTCAATCAGTCTGTCTGTCTGTGTCTGTCAATCAGTCTGTGTCTGTGTCTGTCAATCAGTCTGTCTGTCTGTGTCTGTCAATCAGTCTGTCTGTCTGTGTCTGTCAATCAGTCTGTCTGTCTGTGTCTGTCAATCAGTCTGTCTGTCTGTGTCTGTCAATCAGTCTGTCTGTCTGTGTCTGTCAATCAGTCTGTCTGTCTGTGTCTGTCAATCAGTCTGTCTGTCTGTGTCTGTCAATCAGTCTGTCTGTCTGTGTCTGTCAATCAGTCTGTGTCTGTGTCTGTCAATCAGTCTGTCTGCCTGTGTCTGTCAATCAGTCTGTCTGTCTGTCTGTCTATCAATCTGTGTCTGTCTATCAATCTGTGTGTCTATCAATCTGTGTCTGTCTATCAATCTGTCTGTCTGTCTATCAATCTGTCTGTCTGTCTGTCTATCAATCTGTCTGTCTGTCTGTCTGTCTATCAATCTGTCTGTCTATCAATCTGTCTGTCTGTCTGTCTGTCTGTCTGTCAATCTGTCTGTCTATCAATCTGTCTGTCTGTCTATCAATCTGTCTGTCTGTCTATCAATCTGTCTGTCTGTCTATCAATCTGTCTGTCTGTCTATCAATCTGTCTGTCTGTCTATCAATCTGTCTGTCTGTCTATCAGTCTGTCTGTCTGTCTATCAGTCTGTCTGTCTGTCTATCAGTCTGTCTGTCTGTCTATCAGTCTGTCTGTCTGTCTATCAGTCTGTCTGTCTGTCTATCAGTCTGTCTGTCTGTCTATCAGTCTGTCTGTCTGTCTATCAGTCTGTCTGTCTATCAATCTGTCTATCAATCTGTCTGTCTGTCTATCAATATGTCTGTCTGTCTGTCTGTCTGTCTATCAATCTGTCTGTCTGTCTATCAATCTGTCTGTCTGACTGTCTGTCTGTCTATCAATCTGTCTGTCTGTCAATCTATCAATCTGTCTGTTTGTCAATCTATCAATCTGTCTGTCTGTCAATCTATCAATCTGTCTGTCTGTCAATCTATCAATCTGTCTGTCTGTCAATCTATCAATCTGTCAGTCTGCCTGCCTGTCTATCAATCTGTCGGTCTGCCTGCCTGTCTATCTATCAGTCTGTCTGCCTGCCTGCCTATCTATCAGTCTGTCTGTCTGCCTGTCTATCTATCAATCTGTCTGTCTGCCTGTCTATCTATCAATCTGTCTGTATGTCTGTCTATCTATCAATCTGTCTTTATCGGCCGTCAGCAATGACACCATCACCTGTTCAACAAACTCTGCTGCCACTACCACCACCTTTGAACCAGGCAGTACATACACCAACATAAACAAAAATATCCAGAAGAACATGTCCGCCAGCACAACAAAAACAAATTTCGCAAATGTTCTAAAGGTAAAAAGAACACTAGTGACATTCACACAAAAACAAATAAAAGACACAAAATCCCTTCTTACGAAAGAAGGAGATGATGTCAGAATAAACATACCAAAAGATATTATAGAAATGAAAAACAAAAAGTGCATCATTTATAAACTGGTAAACACAAAAACCAGACGTGTAGAAAATGTTAGCACAGATAAAATTGAAGTTTGTCTTAGAAAAATTTGGCCTTATCAGAATCATGTCACCTGAGGAAGGAAATTTGGAACGGTGCAAGTGAGATTTCTGGATGCAAATTTAGCTAAACAATTTTCGACACTCTCTCTCCGCACAGATGACTTGGTAATGATACCGAGTTATCTAGGACAGAGAGTAACCAAAGTTATGATAAAAAATGTGCCATCGGAGGTGGACACCCAATGGCTGATATCGGCCGTGTGCCTGGAAATGGAGGAGGCAAATATTTTGGAGATTACGGTCGGAGAGGAAAAGAACTGGGGAGGGAAAAATCTGGAAATCCTTCTCCACATCACGGAGGAGGCTTCACAGAAAATTCCTCCAAACATTAGATTGGCAGAGGACCACAAGCTGTATGTGGTGGTAGAGGGCAGGCGACCTCGCTGTTACCTATGCAACAGCGAAGCACATCTGAAAAAGGACTTCCCTCTGGCCGCTAAACAAAAACAACAACAACAACAACAACAACAACAACAACAGAAGCAACTACCAAATACCCCCAACAGAAAAACCTTACTACCAACACCACCAGCAACACAAAAAACAACAACAGAAATATCAGCAATAACCACAACAGAAAAGACAACAGAAACTGCAAAAACAGAAGAAAAAAAAGAAAATTCCAAGACTGCCTCTCCCTCCCCCATATCACATACACCACACATAAATAACAAGCAGCCAACATCAATAAAAACAGCAACACAAACATTCACAGAAACACACACAGACGCACAAAATTTGCCGTTACCTCTTTCTGACTCCTCAGATCTCCCATCATCCGATGAAGAGAGTGGGGAGGAGTGGAAAATAGCTACGAAAGGAAAGAGGAAGCGCAGTAAGAAGAAAACAAAACAAAATGCAAACACAAACAAAGCAGGGAGATTCACATCTCCCGAAAATACTACTAACACCAATAGTAATATAAAAAAAACAATGCTAACAGCAATAGACAGTACAAACACAGAGTTGATGAATTACATCAACTCTAAAACAAACATCACAAATAACGATATCAAAACCAACAACCACCCACGTACAACACCGCCAAAACACATTAAAATTATTCATGTAACACCAGCATTACACAACACAATAAAATCCCTCTACCCCAACTCGGTAGGGGGATTCCAGAAATATTTGTGCAAGAAATTGTACAATAGCCTCCTTGGTGAAAAATCCAAGGAGGAAACAAAACTTTCTAACGGTAAGTAACACTATGTTCTTTTGTTTTGTGCTTTAAAGCACACGTATAAATAGAATCATGGTGAAGATTGGTTGTATGAATGTGCGTGGCTTAGGGTCCCCTTGGAAACAAGGGTACCTCTTAAATGACATCAAGTCACACAATTTGGATATCATAGCCATTAGTGAGACCAGACTCCATGAACCGCGGGCCCTAAAGTCCATGTTTGGCGGACAGTTTAACATTTATTTTTCTCCCTGTCTGCCGAGGATGGGCGGTAGTGGCACGGCGGTTCTTTTTCGCAAGAGTCTGGATCTCCAAGTAAAGACGATATTTACGGACCCGGAGGGTAGACTGGTTGTCCTAGATGTGGACGGCAGCGATGGAGGCGCTTTTCGGTTGCTGGCAGTTTATGTGCCTCCTTTAACAGGTCGGTCAGACTTCTTTCGACGTCTAGAAGTATTCCTGGGAACGTCTCGTCCCTTACTTTTAGTGGGGGATTGGAATGCTACCTTGGACACGCATCTAGACTACGTGGGGAGTGACAAAACTAGAAGGGGATGCAAAGGCCTCATAGACCTGCTCAGACGCTTCCAGTTGTCTGACAGGTACCGACTCGACCACCCAAATGTGCCAACGTGGACTTGGAGCAACCGCATTGGGTCGTCGAGATCGTATCTAGATAGGATAGTGTGTAGGACAAGAGATAGAGATAGTTTAGGATGTCCACAGTTTCACATAGTCAGCTACACGGATCACAAACTTGTGACGTGTACGCTAGACTTAGATAAGGCACATAGGCAGGGTCCCGGTTACTGGAAACTAAACGCGTCTTTCCCGTCGAGACAGGTTTTCAGAGACCGGATTAGCACGTTAGTAAAGAGGGCTTTGACGGGAGCCATCGTCAACAACAAATGGTGGTTTGCCCTCAAGAGAGCAGTAAGGGCGGAAGCAATAAGGTATAGCAGGGCACTAGCTGTAGAGAGGAACAGAGTAGAGGGGGAGCTAGTGATAAAGTTAGAAGAGGCATTGCGAAGTGGCATCGCATCCGACGTTTTAGCGGCGAGGTTGGCCCTCGACCAACACTTCAATGCTAAACACGAAGGGTGTGCTGTCAGGGCAAGGATGCGTGCTCTGAGGTATGAAGGTGTTGGAGCCGCACGAGAGGCCCGGGTGGCGGAGGAGCAGCGGGGTAACAGAGCCACCATCCGGTCTCTGGTAGACGAACAGGGGCGCGAATTGCTCGAGCCGAGCAAGATGTGCGAGGCGTTTCAGCGGCATTTTGCCCGACTGTTCGGGAGGAGTGGCGAGCGAGAAGGCAGGGTGGACTTTAGTGCCTACCTGCACAGCTTGCCACGACTCTCGGCAAGAGAGGCGGAGTGCTGCGAAGGGGTCATCACGGCGGAGGAGGTGAGGGACGCGATGGCGGGTTGCTCGACGGACAAATCTCCGGGTTTGGATGGTCTGCCCTACGAGCTTTATAACTGTATGCCAGACTTGTTTGGAGAAGTCTTGGCGGCCGTGTACTGCAACTGGCAGCAGAACGGGAGCATTCCCGGTTTTGTGAGCCGAGGAGCGGTAACGCTGCTGAAGAAAGATCCAAACAAGGGGGACGCCATAGATAACTTTAGGCCCATCACTCTGCTCAATGCAGACATGAAAATTTTGGCCAAGGTGTTAGCCAAGCGGTTGGCGCTTGTCATCGAGAAACTGGTCGGCACGGAGCAGACGTGCGCCGTGCCGGGCCGGAGCATCCATGACAACCTCCATCTGATGCGCTACATCATAGAGAGGGTAGTTAAGGAACCTGGCATGGGTGGGGCCCTGATCAATTTGGATCAATCCAAAGCTTTCGATAGGGTAGACCATCGATACTTGGAGGCCGTCCTCGAAGCGGCCGGCTTCGGTCCCGTTTTCCGCGGCTGGATGGCTGCCTTGTACACAGGCATCCGTTCGGTTGTTCGCGTCAATGGACGTCTATCGGGACCCTTCGACATTGCACGTTCGGTTCGTCAGGGATGCCCCCTGTCGCCGCTCCTGTACGTATTGACTCTCGAGCCACTACTGCGGAAGCTGGCGACGCTGAGGGGCATCCCGCGAGAACTGGGGTGCGGGACGAGCGTGTCGGCATACGCGGACGACGTCACCGTCATAGCGTCTAGCCACGAGCACATCGAGCTTGTCGGCGAGACGCTGAAAGACTACGAAGCGGTGACGGGAGCGAAAATCAACCGGGATAAGTCGGTGGGTTTGCTGCTCGGCACCTGGAGAAGCAAGCCCATACCGTCCGGCAGCGCCTCAGTAGTGGGACGCTGGACGGACGGTCCGGTCAAGTTGCTCGGAGTTTGGTTCGGTCCGGACCTGCAAACGGAGAAGAACTGGGACGAGATAACGAGTAGGGTGGCCACTCTCTGCCGGCAATGGTCCGAGAGGAAGCTGTCCCTAAAAGGTCGGGCGGAGGTGGCGAACGCGTACATCGCGTCCGTCATCGAATACCGCCTGACCGTCGTGCCTTGTCCCGATCGCGCCATCACCGAAATGGAGCGCATCCTCTTCCGCTTTTTGTGGAAAGGAAGCGTTCCGATGGTGAGGCGATCCGTTTGTTGCCAACACCCGCTGAAAGGAGGGCTGGGCATGCCGTGGTTGATGATGCGCAGACATGCGCTGAGACTGCGACATCTCCGGCTCTACGTAGACGACGGTGAGCAGGTGTGGTCGCCGTTTGTGCGACGCGCTTTCCCGCAGCTCGTCTCCATGACCGAGCTGCAGTCGTGGATCAAAAAGATGCCGAGGAATGGCGAATGGCACCGTGAGTGTCGCGTTGCTCTGCAACAACTTTGCCGTCCCGGGTCGACCTTGAGCGGCTGCATCACAACGAAGTCATTCTATAGGGGATTAGTGGAGGGCAGGTACGACGACGATCTCGGGGCGAACCTGGGCGTCGACGAGGAATACCTGACCCGCCTGTTCAGGACGACTTTCGGGCCGGGACCTATGGACAACTTCCAGAGATCCCTGGCCTGGCAGTGTTATCGAGAGGCGCTACCCGTTCGGGATAAGCTCTATAGACACGGCTCGCGAAATGTGGGGCCGACCTGCCCGAGATGCGGTCAGAGCGATGAAACCGTTCTGCACGCACTCGTGCAGTGTCCAACCATTTCGGAGCTGTGGGCTTATGTCGAACGACTGCTGTCGCGTGTGGGACAAGTCGGTTTATCAACCGAGTCTATCGTCAATATCGTCACGCCTCCTTCCTTTAAACGGGAAGGAAGAGCTGTATTTATCGTACTTGTGGCTATGGCCAAAGAATGCATCTGGTGGACGCGTCTGAAAGGATTAGAGACAAATACTTTCCTCTCTGGTCAATCTCTCATCAACTTTTTCAAGTATCACTTGAAAAGGAAGGTGAGAGTAGAGAGGCAAGTGTTGTCTAGCAAATGTTTCGAAAAAAGATGGATACATGTAGCAAGAATGGCACGTATAAATGACGAAGCCATCTTGACCATGATTCTATAAAACGTTTTAAAATTTTGTAAACAGAGAGTTACTTACGTTTCTTGCTTAAATAAAAAATTTTATTTAACAAACTGTGACGCTAAAGACCGAGGTTACCGTGGTCTTTTCGTAGGTTTTTCTTTCCACGGATAACCTCCCCATTTATTGGGAATTTTTTGTATTATTTCGTATTTTTTGTAAATACCCCAAACGTTTTGCGATGTTTTTTTTTCACCGTTGTCCCCACTCTTGTTTTTTCTGCTTTGTTTTCGACCCCCTCGAAAAGAAAAACTCTACATTTGTATTTTGTCCCCTCTGTGTTGAGCCCTGTGTGGCTAATAAAGAAACCTATCTATCAATCTGTCTGTCTGCCTGTCTGTCTATCTATCTATCAATCTGTCTGTCTGCCTATCAGTCTGCCTGCCTGCCTGCCTGCCTGCCTGCCTGCCTGTCTATCAATCTGTCTGTGTCTGTCTGTCTATCAATCTGTCTGTCTGTCTATCAATCTGTCTGTCTGTCTATCAATCTGTCTGTCTGTCTATCAATCTGTCTGTCTGTCTATCAATCTGTCTGTCTGTCTATCAATCTGTCTGTCTGTCTATCAATCTGTCTGTCTGTCTATCAATCTGTCTGTCTGTCTATCAATCTGTCTGTCTGTCTGTCTATCAATCTGTCTGTCTGTCTGTCTATCAATCTGTCTGTCTGTCTATCAATCTGTCTGTCTGTCTATCAATCTGTCTGTCTGTCTGTCTGTCTGTCTATCAATCTCTCTGTGTCAGTCTGTCTGTGTCTGTCAGTCTATCAGTCTGTGTCTGTCAGTCTGTCAGTCAATCTGTCTGTCTGTCTGTCTGTCTATCAATCTGTCTGTCTGTCTATCAATCTGTCTGTCTGTCTATCAATCTGTCTGTCTGTCTGTCTGTCTATCAATCTGTCTGTATGTCTGTCTATCAATCTGTCTGTCTGTCCGTATGTCCGTCTGTCTATCTGTATGTCTTTCTGTCTGTCTATCTATTTATCTATGTATTTGTCCGTCTGTCTGTCTCTCTGTCTGGCTACCTGTCTACTTACCTGCCTGTCTGTCTATGACTGTATATCTGTCTGCCTGTCTATCTGTATAAATGGCCTACTGTTTAGGGTGCTGCACTTAAGATTGTGAGATGAGGATTTCAATTCTCAGATCAGGAACTGTGTCATGTTCATGAGTAAAACAGGTCAGCTGGGAAGCTGCACCAGGTTCCAATCTGATTTGGTATGATTTTTACTGCTGGATGCCCTTCTTAATGCCAACCACTCCAAGAGTGTATTTAGTGCTTGTTAGGTGCTACTGGCATAGGCACCTGTTATCTAATACCAGCATCTGCCACAACTATGATCTCACATGGTTTGGCAGGTCTTCTGAAGCACAGTATATCACCAAAGGTCTCGGCCACAAACACAAAGCAAGAAAATACTTTGAGAACTTTATATCATGAGTAAAAGGAGGATGTTGTTTGTTCCTTCTCAAGCCATGCCTGGCTCAAGTTTCCCATGTTTCATTGGTGTATACATTCCCCACCTGGATGGGGTGCCGGTCTATTGCAGGTGAGCTGCTAGATGCAGGAAGAAAGAGTAAGTTGTGGTGAAAGAGCCAGCAGAAGTTCACCATTACTTTCTGCTGGAGGCACGTGGAGCTTAGGTGCTTCATTCATAAACACACAATTCGAACCCACGATCCCTCAATTGCAAGTCTGCTGCTCCAACCATTAAGCCATGTGCCTCCATAAAGGAGGATATATTGACATTTTTATCAAAATATGTTACTGGTTTCACTTATTTAAGAACTTTAAGTCATGGAATATGTAATAATAATAAAATAAATTGCATTGAACTAAATTCATCTTTCATGATAGCATTTTCCAAGTTCACATGATTTTCTTACAAAATTCATATGGCTGCTGCTTCGTAGTACAGTTTCAACAATAGCAATTGTCTGTCATTCCTTGATGTCAATGCTGATATCAAACAGTGGGTCACAATGATAGAAGAAAATGCATGGTTTCTATGCCAATAGTAATGGTTATAGTAGGAGTGGCTGTATCAGCCTCACTAGTTAAAGTTTGTAGAAATAGCGGCAGTGGCAGCAGCAGCAGTAGTAGTAGTCTTTTCTGTCTCACAGTGGTTAAGATGCAGTTGGCATTTCATTATGAAGGCTGTTTGTTAATATACTGCTGTTGTAATAATGTGTCAGTGGGAAACTGATATTAGGAAAAGATCATAAAATTTGATTTCAATGCAACACATGTCCAAATGATCACTGAGTGCTATTAGTTTATTATACTTCAGTGTTCTAATTAGTGAGCTATGTAGAATCATAAGTTGTTTTAAGGATATCTCAGTGTGCCCCATGTAGTTTTCTACACATGCTCTTAGATGCGTATTGCAGAACAGATTTCTTGCTGTACAGGGAAAATATGGTTGCTGAGAATTTAGATTTTGGTTGAATATGCAGAAGTAAACCAGGTGGAATAGGGAAGAGATGAAAATATTGGTGATGAGGTTTCTATGTGGACCCTTAAGATATGAAGTGAATAGGTATAAATGGTAGCAGAAGAACCAAGAGTGTGGATTATGGAAGGTTGCAAGTGTGAAATGGGAGAGCAAGACATGGTTAGTGATAGGGAATGGGTAAATATAAGGAAAAACTCATGATGAATAGAAGTGGAGGTATGGAAGAGTAGGTGATAACTGTAGAGATTAGATACGATTGATGTTTAGATTTAGTGAAAAGTGGATTAGATGTAGGGCTTGACCAATGATGCATGGGGGTGAATAGTAGCAGAGTAGTAAAGATGGTACAATAGGAAAACAAAGGATAAAAGAGAGAGAAAAAGATGATGATGATCATGATGATAATACAAGAGCATGGGGAGAAAGGTGGACATAGTGTAGTGCATGGGGAGAGGGAGAAACCTAGGATGATGAAGGTGAGAGCATTTGGTATTTCTCGGGAGGAAGTCAATGTCTATCAATCCTCTCTCTCTCACTCATATATATATATATATATATATATATATATATATATATATATACATATATATATATTTGTATGTGTATGTATATGCATGTACAGATATATCTATATACATATCAGCTCTACTATATGCATTGACTCGTGTGCCATTTATTCATCCCTACATATATAGTGTTATGTATGCATGTATATATGCATATGTGTGTGTGTGTGTATGCATGTACATGTGTATGTTTGCAGATATATATATATATATATATATATATATATATATATATATATACACATATGTACACACGTACGTAGGCATATATATATATATATATATACATACATAAATCTATCGTTAACAATAGCATTAATTTGAACAAGCTAAGATGTAATAGATGCTAACAAAGAATACAAAATCTTGTATGCGCAATAATGGTAGTATATAAGACAGATTTGGTTTGGAGACAAAGAATGTATATCCAATAGATCTGTCCGGTTCCAAAATCTGTGAGAGGACAAAATGATTGGTCAGTATGCTTGGAATAAAAACCTTACTTCGTCCATGTCATGGAATATACCATTATTGCTCCTTTGCTTATCTATTCATATAATCATTTTCATATGAACCTTTTCATTTGTGTATGTATGTGTGAATCTATATGCATCTATATACAATGACACACCAATATATATGTATTTATATGTGTGCATGTGTATGTATACATGTATGTGTATATGTGTGTGTGTACTTAAGCCTACACACATATATATATGTATATATATATATATTATATATATTATACATATATATATATATATTATACATATATATACATCATGCATATATATACATTATGCATATATATACATTATGCATATATATATATATATATACATATATATATTATACATATATATACATTATGCATATATATATATTATGCATATATATATATATATACATATATATATTATACATTATATATACATAACCATGTACACACACATACTTATACATATGTACGCGCATACATATATATGTATGTATTCATATATGTGTGTGCGTGTGTGTGTGTATGCATATATGTAAACATACATGCACGTGTGTGTGCATATACATACTTACATATATATATATATGTATGTATAAAGAGAGAGAGAGAGAGAGAGAGAGAGAGAGAGAGGGGAGGGAAAGATGTATACATCTTAGATGAATCCATATTATTAAGGTATTGTTTTACATACAGATGCTCTTCCTATCACTAAAATTTCACCTGTTTTACAAGTAAAAGAATTTCCATTCCACATGCATTCAAAAGCCCAAAGCTTGAGGACAACTTGTTGACATGGAATGTTAGCATATATCACTGTTTGTGGTGCAGTGGATTTTCATGCAAAGAACAGAATACAAATATTCACACAGGCACACATACTTGCACACAAAGGTTTGCCCACGTACACATGTACATGTTTGCATTAATATATACACACACTAACATGCACACATTCACACACACACGCACATTTGTATATTTGAAAGGCCTCTGCACAGTTTCTCTCTGCCAAATTCACTACAAGTCATTGATTAACTTGAGACTAGAACCATTTACCAAAAGTGCCACTCAGTAGGACTGGTTTCAAAAACCATCCATATTTATATTGGTATATACATACACATACACAAGTACAAACTATAACTGTCATTCTCATACACATACATCTACAAAAAACACATGCACGTACGCACACGTTTTATTAGAACTGCTCACAAAAAATTCAACTGGAGGTAGCTCTTACAGTTATTAGTAACAATAGACATCCATATTGTGGTGGATCTTTACTCTCATTTACACGTTTCAGTCATTTGACTGTGGCCATACTGGAGCACCGCCTTTAGTCGAGCAAATCGACCCCAGGACCTATTCTTTGTAAGCCTAGTACTTATTCTATCAGTCTCTTTTGCCGAACCGCTAAGTTACGTGGACGTAAACACACCAGCATCGGTTGTCAAGCGATGTTGGGGGACAAACACAGACACATACACACATACTTCTACATATATATATATACATATATACGATGGGCTTCTTTCAGTTTCTGTCTACCAAATCCACTCACAAGGCTTTGGTCAGCCTGAGGCTATTGTAGAAGACACTTGTCCAAGATGCCACACAGTGGGATTGAACCCTGAACCATGTTGTTGGTAAGCAAGCTACTTACCACACAGCCATTCCTGCGCCTGAAAATTCTAGGTGTTGCCACAAATCATTTACTTGGTATTGGATGTCCGTATAACCCTCCTGCCTTTATCCAGCTTTTGAAATGTTTCCTGAAATCACCCTCTTCTATCTTTACCAAATAGACTTTGTAATTCTGTTATACAGATTGTTGCTGTAGTGGAAGCCTATGTCCTAGTCAAACCAATGAAATTATGTTTTCACTGGTTTCACAGCCTGCTGATACTAGCTGTCATTTGCAACTCCTGATACTTCTAGTATCATCACTGTCAATCTTGTGATGGGATGGGATTTGAACATACAGATAGATATAGACTGCACAAAACCAAAATAGATACTAATGTTGACTTCACTGAGGTTTGAACTGAGAGTGCAGAGTGTCAGAAGTATCAGAAAATAATTGATCAAATATGCTAACGTCTCTGCCAATTTCTTGCCTTCACATGGGTGGCAATGGTCATAAAATTGCAGGAAACTAAGAAAATATATAGATTTGAAGCTGAATTTCTAAGATAGAATGGAAATTCCTTCCAACAAACATATTACTTTTTGAAAAATATGAGGGGCTCACTTGCATGTTTAAGGCCCCTAAATCATGGGACACACAGTCACATGCTTTAAGGGCCTTTCTACAATCTGAAAGGAAAAAGGTCATTAAAATGACATATTGAAGACGTGTTTTCATCAATCAGCTATATGTATGTTAGATGCCTGTTCAAGAATATTTCTTTAACGGTTACACAACAAAAATGATGAAGACGACACCAACAATGACATTAATAACAACAAGCGCATAACAATCACCCACAACAAAAATGACGAGGAAAATAACAACAACAGCAGCAACAACAACAATCATAACAACTACTGTATTACTGCTTCCAACAATAACACCACTGTTAGCAATAACAACAACGGCAACATCACCACAAACAATAGCAGTAACAACAACTATAACATTAAAAACATGAACACAAATGACAAAAACATTAATATCAGTCACAAAAACAACAACATAAATGATATGAACCATCACAACTTATAGCTTGGGATTCTAAATCCCACAGCTATTTAAGTCTTGACAAAACATCCGAGAGATCTACATGTAGTAGGGGTAGATGTTTTCAAGAAACAACTTGACCGCCTGCTATCCAAGGTCTCAGATGAACCTACATCATGGCAAGAAACACAAAAGAGGGCAACAAAATTGAACTCTTTTATCATTAAAAACAAATAAAAAAGAATTTAAAAAATTATTTTCCCAAATAGATTGCATTACTTATTTGAATCTCTGAGGAAGCTGTTAGGTGTTACACAGGTACTCAACTATGAATTCATCACATTTTACAGTGGAAACAGCCATAAGCTAATGAAGTCCATGTGATAGTCATTTATTTCTTTGTCATTTATCATCTCTTTTCATATATATATATATATATATATATATATATATATATGTAGGAGTGGCTGTGTGGTAAGTAGCTTCGGCAAGTGTCTTCAACTATAGTCTTGGGCCGACCAAAGCCTTGTGAGCGGATTTGGTAGATGGAAACTGAAAGAAACCCGTCATATATTTATATATATATGTGTGTATGTTTGTGTGTCTGCTCCCCCAACATCGCTTGACAACGGATGCTGTTGTGTTTACATCCCCATAACTTAGCGGTTTGGCAAAAGAGACCAATAGAATGAGTACTAGGCTTACAAAGAATAAGTCCTGGGGTCGATTTGCTCGACTAAAGGCGGTGCTCCAGCATGGCCACAGTCAAATGACTGAAACAAGTAAAAGAGTAAAAAGTATATATATATATATATATCACAGGATTATGTGATCAACCAACTATTGGCTGTTGATATACTCCACTAATCACAATGTGCTTTGCATTGTTTTAGCTTTTGAATGATGCCACTCTGCTAGCTAGGTGAGCAGGTTAACATTCCCTCTCATCAAAAGGCTAGTCCATTGTAGGGGTATCCATTTACAGCTGAGTGGATTGAAGCAAGAGGAAGTCAATGTTTTGTTCAAGAGCACAGTTCACCACTCAGTGTAGTAATAGAACCCAAGAATTCATGGTTGTGAAGGAAATTTCTTGACTTTTTGTCAGTATCATGCTCACTACTGTGGAGTGAATGGCTTAGGGGTTAGGGTGCTAGGCTAGTGAGCATAAGATTGTGGCTTTGATTCCTGGGCCACTAGTTAGAAAAAATGAGATATACAGTGAAGTAGCATCAGGCTTGGAAAGCCAGCAGTGGATGATGGAGCTGCCTAAAGAATAAAGAGAAGGGACAGACAGGCTATAGGCCTATCCTTGCATTGAATATTACCTACATGCACACTACAAAAAAAGTATCAAGTCCACGCTGTAAAGTAGCTAGCATTCGGAAGGGCATCCAGCTGTAAAAAGCTATGTTAAAACTGTCCTCGCCTGTGCTGGTGGATGTAAAAGAAAACACTCAGTTCATTCTGTGGGGTGGTTGACATTAGGAAGGGCAGGCATCCAGTCATGAAAAGCATGCTGAAACAGACACTGAAGCCTGATGCAGTCTTCTGCCTGGCCAGCTCCTGTCAAACCATCCAACCCATGCCAGCATTGGAAGTGGACATTAAACAATGATGATGATGATCTGTCTGTCAGACGGGACCTTGATAACTGCTATAAAGCAGGAAAGTATACTAGCCCCTATATATATTTAATACTCAATATTTCATATATTCAATAAGACATTCAATACTTCATTTCATTTCACTATTTATATTATATAGTCCATTTTCTATATCCAACATTATTTTTATAAGAATATAAATAAAACATAAAAAACAGACAGAGTTGGAACTCTTTTAAATAATACATATATATATATATATATATATACATATATATATATATATATATATAAAGAAAGAGACGGCAAAGGAATAAATGAGTATCTTATGAACTTCATTAGCTTACAGCTGTTTCCACTATAAGATGTGGTGAACTGACAACTGAGTGCACGAGTAACACCTTACAGTTTCATTAGAGTTTCAAATATCAGAGCTTCAAATTTAGGAAAATAATCACACCAATATATAATATATAAATTCATAAAGTTAGGTATATTGTGAGCAAAGCTGTAATGTTTAGTTGAACAACATCTCTCTGGGGTGAAATTCTCTACATCAAAATACTTGCCAAATTCAAATTTGAAATTAATATTGCATCAAATATAAATAGGTCACTTTCAATTACATAGTGCTAAAATATGGGATGATCATCAATAGAATACTTTTCTTTATTTCTCAGTGCTTAATCACAGCAATCCTAGGGCTAAAAAAATAGCAACTCCTTTTATCTGAAATATATTTCACTCCAGTTTTTCTTTTTGTTTTTAAAGAATATCCTTTTTTTTGTTTTTTTCTCTCACATCATTCTCAGATTTCTTTATTATTTATTGATTATTTTATCCTCTTCATTTATTTTTGGTATGAGTATTTACTTAATTAATTTGCTATCCATAATTATCCTTAATTAATTTGCTATGATTAGTTTTTAACTATTTCAAGTGAAATCACATTGGCGATGTTTCTTTTTCAGATGGAAATTCACATCATCAAAATAACATCTCAATGTTTTGCCAAATGCTAAAGAAAATGAAACTAATTTCATTGTTTTCAATCTTTGATCATTTTCTGATCAGTTATTATAGATTTTGTCCTGATACAAGGAGGAAATTAAGCACAACCTTTGATTTACTTGTACGAGGCAGACATTTTTGGCAGGCAAAAAATAGAAAAGAAATCTTTGTTTTGCTCTTCTAATAATGCAATGATGTCATTCTCACTAATATAGTATATCCATTTTCTTATGCATCATCATTATCTCTTTCTTTCCTTATATATGTGTATGTGTATGTGTGTGTGTGTGTGTGTGTGTGTGTGTGTGTGTGTGTGTGTGTGTGTGTGTGTGTGTGATATTCACATACATAAAGACACATACAGACACAAATAAAACTAGGCGTCTTCTACCATAGTTTTGGGCTGATCAAATAACTGTGAATAAATTTGTTGAAGAGAAACTGAAAGAAGCCCTTTATAGACATTTGATATAAGCGATACTTAACTTGAAAACACAGGTAAGATTTAGTGACCAGAAGAGCATCCAACTGTAAAATAAAGCCTATTCATTTATTCCATTCTAACATGAAAAAAAACAAAACAAATGGATGTAAAAACTGGATCTAAGACTGGGCCTTCATAGATATCTTTCCTCATGCTGAATTTGTTACTGAAATTGTTGATTCTTATTTTACTTACTAACATACATTATATGCCACTGACTGCACTGAGTTTCCTTAGTGGTTACCAAATTACTGAACATGGTACCTTGTCAAACACTGTCTCCAAATCAACAAATTCCAGGAATAGTGGTTTACCTTTCATCAAATATGTCTCCTGCAGTTGTCTTAGTAGGAACATTGCATCCGATGTACCATCTATGTCTAATCTATCATAATTCTATTGTGCAAAAATACTTTCTGCAATCTTCTTTACTTTATCCAGTTGTTTGACTTCTCAATAAGTTCCTCTCTCTAAGGTGTCTCCTTTGCTTTGGTAGAAGTTTACAGTGATACTACCATGCCAGCCATTGAATATGACACCTTCCTGTATGATTTAATTATTATCCAGGTGGTGATCATGTACCCCAACTCACTAGATGAACAACTGAGGAACCACAGCTTGATTGTTTTATCAACTTCAATTTCTGCTTCCTCTCTAGCATTATTATGATATAGTCCTTCTTTATCCTATGAATTATTAACATTCAGTAGACCTTCATAATAGCACTTCCATGTCACTTTCTTACCTTTCATATTGAGGAAGAGTATATCTTCATCATTCCAAAAACACTTCTCACCGAAAATATCTTGGTTCTCTCTCATACTGTCTCACAGTCCTTAACATCTCATACTTCTGATCCTTGTGTTGCAGGATATGTCCATACATAAATACATATATACGCATATTAACGCATTGATGCAAAACTAGACTGAGAGAAGAGTACTTGAATATAAAAGATAGAATAAAATATACATATATATTTATATACACATTTCACTAGAGTGACTGAGAGTGCTCTTCAGTGCCCATATTGCTAGAAATAAGAGTCAAAACAACTCTTATTTCTAATAATAGTGCTGCTGAATAGTGCCCACCGTCGCTTTAGTGATGTATATATTTTCGCCTTTCAGTTGAGAAAATTGATAACAAGTCAGTCTCATTATATGTATGTGTATATATGTATATATGTATATATATATATATATATATATATATATATATATAAAACAGAGTAGCATGTATACCTATGAAAGAAGATAATATTTGCATACTTTTAAAATCAATTTCTTCTTTAAAATATATATATTTAGTCAACATATTCACCTCCAACTACTGACCTTTTTTTCATTTATCTAAATTAATTCATACCTAACTTAATTAATACAGGTTTATAAAATCTGCAAGTGAAATAAAAAAAAAAATTCTCTCTGAAATATGTATCATTCCATTAGCAGTAGCCATATTTCACCTTCTTGAAAATTAAAATTCTATGCCACTGCCTCACCTTTAAAAAAAATCGTCAGAAGAGAAGACATTGCTTATGATTCTGTTCAAGACCTCCAATACAGGAAAGAGGAGGGGGAAAGAGAGTCCCAAAACCAGAGACTAGCCCAAAAAAAGTGAATACCATTAAAGCCAACCAATTTTTCTAGTTTCAGTGTTCAACCTGGTGACAAATCAAGACCCATACTATGACATAAGTTGTAAACAAATTATTTAACTCATGGTACCCCACAACACATTTTCCACCCACTCAAATCTCTGTAAATAAGGTTCTAATAAAGTATAAGATGCTAGGGAGCCATGAAAACATTTAGATAATGGAATATCTCTTTATTAATATTTGTTTGACTTTTACTGGAAAGTTGCTCATAATTTTGCTTGGAAACCAAGAAAAATTCCACAGAAGTATGTTTAAAATTGCTTGTGAAAATAAATAATATTTATTCCTATTTTAGTTGTTAAATGAATTAATGAAAACAAAATAAATATTATTGATATTCATTCTTCAGCTTCATGAAAGATCATAAAAGTGTCACTTGCACATCTTAGCACCATATAAAGGACTTCAGGTTACTTCCATCACCTTCACATACGATATCTATGGAGAGTTTTACAATTTACTGTTTGTGACAAATAGACAGATAGACAAAACCACATGCACGAGCGTGCACGCACAGGCGAGTGCACACACACACACATTTGTTCAAAGCTGGTAATTTATTGTGATGTTTCACAGAATTTTTGTAATGTGTTAGCCTCAAGGAGGAAATATATTTATACACATGCATCTGTGTGTATATATCTCTCTTAATGTTCCTCCTTTCTTTCTCTCTCTCTCTCTCTCTACACACACACACACACATATATATACATATACATAAATATATATATGTGTATATCTATATCTATCTATATATCTATATATATATATATATATAAATATATACACATACATATATACATACATATATATGTACATATATACATACATGGAGCTATAAAATTGCACAGATTTTTATATATTTACAAGTACATATCTATACATATTTGTATATACAGACACCAATACACACAAGTGCACACATACAAAAACAAAAGAGAAACTGCAACACAAACATGTTGTTTTATATGACAACCAATAGGAACAGTTGTAAGGAGGTTCTTCAAGAAAGGGTTGGATTTTTGCATTTCCTATGTTGCCCCTAACTAATATAAATATATTTCAAAAACTATTTCCAAGACACATGACAAGGTGTTAAGAAGATTGACACTTTATGAATCCTGCCCAGCTTACTACCACCACACTTGATTTCTGAAAGAATAGTACAAATGCCAGAAATGACAAGTTATTGGCACCTAGAATCTTGTAAGGAAGTACTTGATAAATCAGAATGGAAATGGTCACACCTTCATTTCAAAACATCTATGTATATTTTTGTGTGTTTACATGAAAGTATAAAGGTATATATTAGTGAATGTCTCTATGTGTTTGTACCTTCATACATAAAACAATACCTTCTGTCCCATATTCATACCTCAACATTCACATACAATGTACACACACACGTACACACATATTTGTTCTATCTGTCATCCTTTATTTTGTTCCAGTCACTGGATTGTGGCCATGCTAGGACATATTTTAAATGTAGTACTTATTCAATTGGTCTCTTTTGTCTAGCTACTAAATAACTGGGATATAAACAAAATTACATTGTTTAGCAAGTGGTGGCATGGACACAGTAGACACACATGCATACATATATACATACAGATGAGTGTATTGTTCAAATTTACAGAAAAAAGACAAAGACAAGTGAAGGAGCAACAAGCAGGTGTATTAGTTTAATACTTGGGAAGAATGGAAAACTCTTTGATATTTTGAGCCTATGCTCTTCAACAAAAAGGACTGACAGAAAAAATAAATGGAGAGAGAAGAAGAAAAACAGAGAGAGATAAAAGGGTAGGGATTAATGGTTCAACATGATAACTATATATATATATATATATATATATAAAACAAATAATAAATGAGTATATGCATATATACGTACAAATATGTGCATACCCACATCTACCTGTATATATAGGTGCATATCTGGGTACAGGACATTGCAAACAAAACGTAGACAAAACATAATAATAACCAGAGTACAGAAAACACACAGGCCACATAGAGAACATTTTCCTTCATCAGCTGCCCCCATTCTAACACAGGCCTCCATGCTTCTCTTAGCAAAAGGGAGGGTCCTGTCAGAGGGCCCTAGTTGATCTGGGCAAGGTGATGTGGACTCCTTCCACTCTCTGGTGAATTTCACAATCACTTTATTAACGGGAGTAAGCAGAATCCCATGTTTGCTGCGATTTTATGCTACATCCACTTTCAGAATGACACACAATATGGCCTCTTTGAAATTCAGACAATTCCAAGGTTTCTTTTATGCCATGATTAAACAGTCACATACAAGAATAAACACAAAACGATGTTTTATAGCGTGTCTATTTACTTCTGTCACGTCTGCATATATATATATAAATATATATATATATATATATATATGAATTATTAGTTACAGAATAAAAGCATTGCATTTGGGTCAACGACTCAACATACAACAGTCCCCTCAATAAACGATCATATATAAAGACATATTAAAGTCCACAAATACTTAAGAAAATATATGTAAAATAAAATACAACATAAAACACACAATATAAAAATTTATATATATATATATATATATTTTTTCTACTAATAGCATACAAATAAAGCAAAATAGAATAAGAAAAAGTGAAGTAAAATAAAATAATATAATAGTCCATATGCTAAAATACCATACGTGATGACAAAACTTTAAAATGACATAAAACTTTAAAATACTTTACCATCATTTAAAGTTATATTAGAAGGTCCTGTACTTCCCTCAAGGTATACGTAATAACAGCAGACTTCCATAGGTAAAATCCGTCTCTGCTCACCAAACTTACAAAAGTTCATAAAAAACACTGGTCAAAAACAGACGCAAGCACCTATGGCCATTTCAAAGGTTCACCACTGTGGTCCATACAAATCATAGTGCAATCCAGTGATGAGCCCGCTCATCAGGGTAACAGTTAGTCAAAACACGCAAAAGGAATTATTTTTTTATAACAGGCTTATATAGTCAAGAGGGAAAAGCTAGTCCACGTCATGAATAATAATAATAATAAAAACACATTCAAATTGGCTGTAGTTACTAATGTAATCCTCCAGGTTTCAAATCACCCCAACGCAAACAAATAAACTTATTTATATTTACATTTTTTAAAAAATTTCTATATACCTTCAAGAAAGTGGAGGAAAACCGATGATTGCAGAAGGGGAACACTTCAGTGAATCTATTCAAAGTTTTCGGCCCAAACAACCTAAGTGCTTGCGTGTGTTTTTGACCTATGTTTTTAACCAGTGTTTTTTATGAACTTTTGTAAGTTTGGTGAGCAGAGACGGATTTACCTATGGAAGTCTGCTGTTATTACGTGTACCTTGAGAGAAGTACAGGACCTTCTAATATAACTTTAAATGATGTTAAATTATTAAAAAATTTTTTGTCATTTTAAAGTTTTGTCATCAGATATAGTATTTTGGCCAATGGACTATTATACTATTTTATTTTACTTCACTTTTTCTTATTCTGTTTTGCTTTATTTGTCTATTTTGAATTTTTAATCGCTTAATTTTATTCGAATTGGAATTTTTATATAAGATATATATATATATATATATATATATATATATATATATATATATATATATATATATATATATATATATATATATCTTTTTATAAAAATTCCAATTCGAATAAAATTAAGCGATTAAAAATTCAAAATAGACAAATAAAGCAAACCAGAATAAGAAAAAGTGAAGTAAAATAAAATAATATAATTGTCCATCGGCTAAAATACTATATCTGATGACAAAACTTTAAAATGACAAAAACTTTTTAAATAATTGAATATCATTTAACATCATTAAAGTTATATTAGAAGGTCCTGTACTTCTCTGAAGGTACACGTAATAACAGCAGACTTTTATATATATATATATATATATATATATATATATATATATATATATATATATATATATATATATATATATATATATATATGTGTGTGTGTGTGTTATATTTTAAACTCAAATTTGATTTATTTCTATGTTATTAGTAGAAAAAATACATATATATGTATGAATTTTTATAGTGTGTGTTTTATGTTGTATTTCTTTATATATGATAGTTTATTGTGGGGACTGTTGTATGTTGAGTCGTTGACCCAAATGTAATGCTTTTATTCTGTAACTAATAATTGTTATCCCTGTCTCAACTTGAGCACTTCTTTTTGCAGCCCTGTAAAAAACTAATTTGTTTCCTAATATGAAACGATTACTATTACCCATATATATATATATATATATATATATATATATATATATATATATATATATATATATATATATATATATATATGTATATATATTCCATATAAGTATAAGATAGATTACCTATAACAGGTAACTTCTACATGCCAGAAGGCAGTCAAAAACGACAGAAAACCACAAAGTGAAACATTTGAAAAGGAAGAAAAAATTAAAACTTTTACCTTATTTTTAACGGTTAGACCTATAGGTTTCGGAATTTTTAGTAAATAAAGTAATTTACTAGGCAAATTCTCTTCAGTAACCAGCCGTCAAGTAATTAACGTATATCTATAAGGCAGAAAGCACATGTCTTCTAAAATATACATTCTAATTTTTTCAAATTCCACTGCGCAGACGCAGTTTCAGTCGGCAGAAAATGAAAAATACCGAAACGAACTTTGAAATGCTAATATTAAATACTTGAGTATATATATAAAAGGGTAGCAAAACTATACAGAGTTATACTACCAGTGGCCTAGCTTGTAAAAAGTCAATAGACAACATATTCCATATAAAGTATAAGAGAAATTACCCATAACAGGTAACTTCTACATGCTAGAAGGCAGTCAAAAACAACCGAAAACCACAAAGTAAAACATTTCAAAGGGAAGAAAAAATAAAAACTTTTACCTTATTTTTAACGGTTAGACCTATAGGTTTCGAATTTTTTAGTAAATAAAGTAATTTTGCTACCCTTTTATATATATACACATACATACACACACATGCAGTGTGGTATTAGAGGCTATTGGACTAGTATTGTTTAATAAAAAATAACTTGTTTACCTAAGTTTTAACAATCGTCTTCAAAAAAAGTAACCTTGCACAGCAATAAACCAGTCGCAGCATTCTTGCCACTTATGGAATCCTGCTTGGAACTCATTTTATATAAGCAAATCGAGGACCTTCTGCGATTTGCTCTGGATTTCAACAAGAGTGTCAAAATGATGACCTTTGAACTGCATTTTCATCGTGGGTAAGAGATTGAAGTTTGCAGGTGTTAAATCTGGCGATTAGGGTAGGGGCAGAAGTGATACGATGTGGCTTTTGGCAAGTAACTCATCAGTGAGGAGAGCTTGGTGAAAAATTCAATTCTTCGCGCTCCACAGATGTGGTTGCTTTTGCTGAATTTTCTCCCTCAAACACTCCAAAATGTCAATACCAGATTTCCAAGGGTGATGCCTATGGCCAGTGTTCCATATCACTCATTGTCTTCCAGGGTCATTTACCACATTTGAAGCAACCTTTCCACTCGAAACATTGCATACAACCCATTGCCTTGTTGCTGTAATCTTGCTGAGCCATTCTCAATGTCTCTGTAGCAGACTTTTCAAGTTTAATGCCAAATTTCATGTTGGCTCTTTGTTCGTGTCCATGACAAAATCGCAGACTACGGCGCATAAGTGATCACTAAAACACAAATTTCACAATCTGCAAAGTAAACACCGTGAAGTCATTTGGCACACTATCTCATGAAGGTTACTGCTAGCTCTTACTGCACATGCATTCATGTACTGCCATCTGTTGGTGCACTACAGAACTAGCCCAGGAACTTTTTGATGCCACCTCATGTATTAGGTTGTCAAGAAAGTTCTTGCGATTTTTAACCTTTAAATTCAGATGCACATATCTCGGCTCAAACAAAACGTTATTAATCGAAATAAACACCGTCAGAATTAACACACGTTTGCCAATGTGAAACAAATTTATTTATGCCAGTAGCATAAAAATCCTGCGTTCTGGTGGTGACGAAGTCGTTGAAGGCGTGTTTGGCATTGTCTTAGTTTTTGAAGCATTTCTCGCGCAGGAAGTTGTCGAGACGCTTGAAAAAGTGGTAGTCGGTAGGCAAGAGGTCTGGTGAGTATGGTGGATGAGGCAGAGTTTCTTAGCCCAAGTCGTTCAACTTCTGCAGAGTCAGTTGTGCGACGTGTGGCTGAGCATTGTCGTAGAGAAGAATTGGGCCTTTTCTTATTTCTTTATTGCCCATAAGGGGCTAAACATAGAGGGGACAAACAAGGACAGACAAAGGGTTTAAGTCGATTACATCGACCCCGGTGCATAACTAGTACTTAATTTATCGACCCCGAAAGGATGAAAGGCAAAGTCAACCTCGGCGGAATTTGAACTCGGAACGCAACGGCAGACGAAATACCGCTTAGCATTTCGCCCGGCGTTCTTACGTTTCTGCCAGCTCGCCACCTTTTCTATTGACCAATGCTGGCTCTTGTTGTCGGACTTTCTTATGCATTTCCTCTATTTGCTGATAGTACTTCCCTGCCATAATGGTTTCACCTGGATCCAAAAAGCTGTGATGGATGAGACCCGTTGCAGACCACCAAACAGTCACCATGACCTTCTTTTGGTGTAACTTTGGCTTCAGGAAGTGTCGTGGAGCTTCGTCGGTGTCCAACCACTGAGCTGAGCATCGCCGATTGTCGTAAAGAATCCACTTTTTATCGCAAGTCACAATCCGATCGAGAAATGGGTCGTTCTTGACGCATAAAAGAAGGGAAGATGACACTTCAAAACGGCGTTTTTTTTTTTTGTTGTTGTTCAATTCATGCGGTACCCATTTTTGTTTTTCCAAACTCTTTCGAATAGTTGGAAATTGTTGTTCTGCAGAAGTAAGTCCCGAAGAGTTGTGCGTGGATTGGTTTCGACTAAGGCTCTTAGTTGATCGTTGTCAACATCTGATGGCTGACCACTATGCTTATCATCTTGAAGACTCTCGTCACCGCTACAAAATTTCTTGAACCACCATTGTGCTGTACGTTCATTAGTGGTTCCTGGGCCACATGTATCATTGATATCGCGAGCTGTTTTAGCAGCTTTTCGGCCTAGCTTGAACTGGAATAAGAAAATTGTGCAAATTTGCATTTTGTCCATATTGTATTCAATGTTCCAGAAAAAATGGCCTACTTCTTCAAAAAGAAATAAGAGTAACACGATTAGATAGAGCGAAAAACAGGCTTTAAAATGATATATAAAGTTAAAGTAATTTAACAAAAATTAATTTGAAGAAACATCATTTAAAACCAAGAACTAAAGCACGCACACACAGACACCTATATATATAAACACACATATAATTATGTATGTACATATATATCTATCTATGGGCTTCTTTTAGTTTCTGTCTACCAAATTCACTAATAAGGTTTTGGTCAGCTGAAGGCTATAGTAGAAGACACTTTCCCAAGATGCCATGCTGTGGGATTGAACCCTGATCTATATTGTTGGGAATCAAACCTATGCATGCATCTATATATATATATATATATATATATATATATATATATATATATATATATATATATATATGTATGTATGTATATATATATGTGTGTGTGTGTGTGTGTGTATGTATATATGTGTGTATATATTTATATATACATATATATATATATGTGTATATTTATATATATATATATACATATATACATACATACAGATATATATATATATATATATATATATATATATATATATATATATATATATATATATGTGTGTGTGTGTGTGTGTGTGTATATATATGTATGTAGATAATTGAAAAGGAACACACAAGTTGATATATATGGAAAAATAAGTCAAGGTAGAAAATGCGAAAATAATTTTATAAAAAATATTTCAGTACCGGTTTCAGTGATTGAGACTTTTTCAAATGTAAGTTTGGAAAAATTAAAAGAAAAGTTTTTTAAAAGAACATTTGCATAGTGTTCAAATACAAGTGGCATTTTCCTAGTTTCTGCCCGTTTCTGTCTTTCTTGTTCATATATATTAATAAAGCTGCAAAGGCATCACAAAATCTGTTACTCAGTTTCACATTCCCATTCATCACACAGTTTTGGTTGAAACTGTCCAATGAATGGGAACATGAAACTTTGAGTAACAGTTTTTGTGATGCCTTTGCAGTTCTAGTAAGAAAGCATTTTACTCTACCTCTGGTATTCGAGCACTAATTTTCTCACCTTGCTTCACATTTATGTGCTTAATCTGGGATATATATATATATATTTGACAGGAAGGACAACAAAAGAAAGAAAGAGACCTCGATATTATGCAAATAGAGGAATTTATCTGTAAAAATATGTGACACTTATTCAGTAGCCCATGATAAAACTCCGAGTTTCGGATGCCAGGGTGGGAGCCCACGCCAACATCTCTTCAGTTATCCAGCCAATTGAAAATTCCTGTGCGTGTATGCATGCATATATATATATATATATATATATCAGGGTGCAGTGTATTTGTGCATATGTTTATGTGTTTGTTTATGTATGTATATATATATATATATATATATATATATATAAACATATACACACACACACACACATATATATACATATATATCCACACACATATCCTCCTCCTTAATATGTAATGCTATGTGTATATTTCACATCTATACCTACCCATCAATGTGTGTGTGTGTGTACAGCTGTGTATCCCTGAACCATTGCATTCAGTGTGTGCAACTGTGTCTGTGTGTTCACTGTCATTGTCAAAGAATTGCAGTTAAATGTGCAGGGAAATATTACTGTGTCTGTGTGTCTGTAATACCTGCGCAACTAACTGCACTCACTCTTCTTGTTCTCTTTATTTGCTGGACCAGCTGTTAACTTGACAGCTGTTTTACTGTAGATGGAATGTATGTATATATAATATATATATATATATATGTATATATATATCTACATATGTATGTATGTATGTATGTATCTTTTTTTTTTTTTTTTTTGATCTCTTTTGATCGAACTACCCCCTTTTCCTTCCTACGATCCCTTTTGATCGACTCCCCCCTTTTTTTTTCTTCCCCCTCCCAAAAAGAAAAGCTCTACATTGTATTTGTCCCATCTTCGTTGAGCCCTGTGTGGCTAATAAAAGAAATGTATCTATCTATCTATCTATCTATCTATCTATATATATATATATATATATATATATATATATACACACACTATTTTTTCTTTTTTCTTTTAGGTGTTTAAGTCAACTGACTGTGGCCATGCTGGAGTGCTACCCTAAACAGTTTTCTTAGTCAAAGTAATCGACTCCAAGACTTATTCTTTGTAAGCCTAGTACTTATTTTATCGGTCTCTTTTACTGGAGTGCTAAGTTATGAGGACATAAACTCACCAACATTGAGTGGTGTTAAGTGATGGTGAGGGGACAAACATAGACACAAAGACACACACACACACACATATATATCTATATATGTGTGTGTGTGTGTATATATATATATATATAAATATATATATATATATATATATATATATATATATATATATATATATATATATATATATAAACACTTAGTTTAGAATAGAGGCAGCTGATGAAGGAAAAGTTCCATAAGTAGCTGGTCTATTTTCCTATGTGTTCATTTTGTTGAGTGAAAAAAAGTCCGTTTTTGTGCTTTATGTTCCCGTTCCATTTCTGACGTCCAGTACTCGGATATGCATCTATATATACATGTAGATGTAGGTATGTACATATATGTATGTATACATGCATATGCTCATATATCATTTGTATTATATTATATATATAGATAATTTATACAATGATATAAATTACATCCCATGACAGCCAATTCAAGCTACTGGATGGTTTCTTGTTAAAGAATCTACAATGTGAGCATGGGCAAAAATAACTGTCATCAGATATGGCTGAATGGAAGAGTATGGCTTGGGCTTTTGTACTTGATGTCTGATGACATCATTTTGAGTTTAAAAGCCAAGGAGATACTGTAAAATAAATATATATGTAACCTGAAAGAAACCAAGAGATGAAAAATTGCAATCATAGTATACGACTGGTTCTTAATCCCATCAAAAGTATATTCCTCAGTGTTCATCCTTTCAGTTTCTGTCCTGCATATCAGAATTCATTTGGTAACTGTTCACCCAATTCTGTTTGCTTGTATATATGAGAGAGAGAGAGAGAGAGAGAGAGAGATAGTGTGTGTGTGTGTGTGTGTGTGTGTGTGTGTGTGTGTGTGTGTAAAAGAATAATGGTTAGGTGGATATGGGAAGAAAGAAAGGGAAAGATGGGGAAGTGAGTTGAGGGACGATTTCTTTTGTATAACATAAGAGTGTGTGGGGAGGAGAAATAACATTTTCATGGCAAGAATACTTCAAGTATAAGAAAATTGAACCCTTACTGGGGAGTAGAAACTGACCAATCGACTAAAATATATTACTGTTCATGAGGTCAAAGGGAAGATTCTTCCCGTTCAGAGTTCAAAAATAGTCCCTGGGTATTCAGAAGAATGTGCCTTGTGTAGAGTAAATTCTTATGGATAATCCTTTTCTTCACTAAAGAAATCCTGCATAAATTTTAAAGTTATCTCCAGTTGGTGTTATATAGTGTAGTATTGTTTTCACAAAAGTGATAAGAGCTTAAGGTGGCGAGCTGGCAGAAATGTTAGTATGCCGGGTGAAATGCTTAGTGGTATTTCATCTGTTTTTACTTTCTGAGTTCAAATTCCACGGAGGTCAATTTTGCCTACCAAAGCCTTGTGCATGGATTCAGTATAGATGGAAGCTGAAAGAAGGTCGTCATATATGTGTGTGTGTGTGTGTGTATATATATATATATATATATATGGGAGAATGTACGAAAAAACAACAACAGACGAGGACAGGTGGTGTAAGTAACAAAAGGATGTATTAGTATGACGCTCGGGAATACGGAAAGTCTTTGACGTTTCGAGCTAGGTTCTTCAACAGAAAGAATACGGAGACAAGGAGAAAAACACGGAGAAAAAAAATAGAATAGTGTTCAGTCAACGGTCAATCATAAAAATAATGGCTGACCGGAACTTAGAAATTCTTTTTTCAGGAGATATATATACTTTATTTAAAAGCAGCAGAAATATAACAAAAGCTGTTACTCAGGGTTTTTAACAAAAGTGTCTGACGAACAGGAATGTGAAACTCTGAATAACAGCTTTCGTTATATTTCTGCTGCTTTTAAATAAAGTATGTTACTCTACCTCTGATAGGTGAGTACTCTTTTTTCCACCTTGTTTCACATTTATATATACACACACACGTATGTGTGCATGTGAACATCATTATCGGCATTATTATGTTCCCATTCTGCATGCTGGTTTGGGTTGGATAAGAGGCATTAAGGCATACTTCCCATTGCCAGGTATCTTTCCTTTTACCAGTTCTTACCTGATTTTGCAAATTTTAGTTGATGTCTTTGCATGCCAAACCATGCTCACTCACGCACAGACAAAAACACACCCATATATGTATATGTATGAATGCTCTTCTCTTTTTAATTCAGAGCAAATTTCGACTGTTCACCTACTTGGTATTACGGTTGTGAAGGAAAGCTTCTTGTTTTAACCATCATTCTTTAAATCTTAAGAAGGTCTTGTAGATTATTTACCATCCTAAATATCATGGATCATTTGTAGAGTATGAATTAAGGATTTGTATGTATGTAATTATGTATGTATCTAATTATGTATGTATGTGTGTATGTATGTATGCATGTGTTTGTGTGTGTGAAATATGGAGAGAAAGTGAGAAAGAAGATGAGAGGGAGAAAGTAAGTGAGAGGGAGAGTGAAGAAGAAATAAAGAAAAAAAATGCATGCACATTTGTTTCAATGCATGTTCCATGTGTTTTTTTATTGAAGCTATTTTCTCATATTATTGTATTATCAATCTAAAATTTGAATTTACATTTTCTTTGAGCTCTTTGCTAATATCTTGTACAAAGAAATCTTTACAATATATCAACAAAATATATATATAATGGGAAAAATATTCATTTATCATTGATAGCATCTCAACAACATTATTTCTTTGGCTATTGCAGGGCCAGATGAGAAACTCATGAGAGTTGGTAAATAACCAGCCGTGGAAACAGATCCTTCTTTAAGAGTGACAGCTTTGATTTATCTTCAAAATTCTTGTGGTAATAGAGTCAGGGAGCATAAATAAGAAAAGTAACTTTACTTGGATTGATAAAAAAAAAAAAATTGTGAAATTATCTGAATGAATATTTTGATAGGTCTTTTCATATATGCTGCACATAATAACATTCATTTTCGGTGAGTGAATGACTGTACTTAATTGTTAACGGGGTTAGTGTCTCAAAGTGATTTTATGTGCCAAGTCTTGTTTTATCCAGTGAATCAGCTGTTGGCTTTGAATGCAGCCTGTTTGAAGTTCAAATTCTGCTGATACATGAAGATGCTTGAAGGCACGAAGTTGAAATCATACTCTCTCATTTTACTCTTTTACTTGTTTTAGTCATTTAACTGTGGCCATGCTGGAGCACCGCCTTTAGTCAAGTCAAATCAAATCAACCCCAGGACTTATTTTTTGGAAGCCTAGTACTTATTCTATTGGTCCCTTTTGCCGAACTGCTAAGTTACGGGGACATAAACACACCAGCATCGGCTGTCAAGTGATGTTGGGGGGACAAACACAGACACACAAACATATACACGCACATACATATATATATATATATATATATATACATATATATGATGGGCTTCTTTCAGTTTCCATCTACCAAATCCACTCACAAGGCTTTGGTCGGCCCGAGGCTATAGTAGAAGACACTTGCCCAAGGTGTCACGCAAGGGACTGAACCCGGAACCATGTGGTTGGAAAGCAAGCTACTTACCACACAGCTACTCCTGCACCTGAGAAGTTTTCTTCTCAGGTTTATGTTACCTTCTATGTGTAACTGAAAAACTCAACATTTAAACTCTAAAACGCTGTATTATAAATAAGAGAGAAAAAGAAACTTTTTGATTTTCTCAGCAACCCCACAGAGTGATGGAAACAAGATCAGTGGGGTTATGATATCACTGCTCCATTTTTGGCCTCCACTTTAATGTAACTGAGGGAAAAATTGAGAAAAAGAGTGAAGAAAATATTAGAAAGGGTCTCAGAACTTAACTGACACTTTATTTACTAATCCAAGGAGATAAAAGTCAAAATATAAAATTTGACTTCAGCAGTATTTGAAAATAGTATGCGGAGAGCTGGAACAAATGCTCCAAGGCATTTTTCTGGTACTTTAGTAGACCTGCTAATTTACAGCTTCTTTCCATCATACCTCCTTGCTAAGACAATTTAAAATTCCTTGTCGTAAAGAATATTCCTATATCAATGGAATACAAATTTCTAACTGGCTGAATGCATACGTTACTGGTGAATGATGGGATACCGCATAAACTCAATACAAAAAATTAGGCCCAGATATGATTTCAAAGTTAAATATGTTTACACTTACCCCTGTCTTTGAGAAAAACGGTGCTCTTATAGCCATCATCTTACTCAAAGATTATCGAGAAGCACAGAGATAATATTACCATCAAGTCAAGCAAAAATAAAGTTTTTGCTATCAAGCCAAGCAAAAGATATTCTTATTTCAACTAACAGATATTTTTGTTACCAGGCTGCAAGCATCAAGTCAAAGTTGCCTCCCCTTAAAATAGATGTCTCCCTCAGTTGCAAATTACCACTTTTTATGAGTTATATTAAAATGATAGCAAATGACATCAGGCAGATAAACATAATTAAGATATATTCTCTTGTCACATAAACAAACCGAGATATATTCGCAAACATATATACATGCATAACTATTAGTTAATTTCTCTCTCCTCTCACACTGTATGCATATATAAGTGTGTATGTATGTATGTATGTGTGTATGGATGAATGTCTATATGTCTATCTATCTATCTATCTATCCATCATCTCTCTATTTCTCTATATATCTATCTCTCCTTCTATCTGTATATCTATCTATCTATCTATCTATCAATCTATCTACCTACCTTTCCATCCATCCATCCATCTATCAACCTATCTACACGACAATCTCTACAAAGTTTATGTCTATGAAATCTATTCACAAGGCATGGCTGCCTTGGGCTATAAAAGAGGACCTTAGCCAAGATGCTACACAATACATGACAAACACTCTCTCTTTCTCTCTCTCTCTCTCTCTCACACACACACACACACACACACACACACACACTCACTCATACACTCACAAATGCCCACTACTCCTTTATGTATGCATCATCATCCTTGATTCTTTTACTTTCTTTTATTCTTTTACCTGTTTCAGTCATCTGAATGCAGCCATGCTGGAGCATTGCCTTTAGTCAAATAAATCAACCCCAGGACTTATTCTTTGTAAACCTAGTACTTATTCTATTGGGTCTCTCTTGCTGATCCACTAAGTTACAGGGGTGCAAACACAGCAACATCAGTTGTCAAGTGATGGTGGGAGGGACAAACAGAGACACACAAACATATACATAAGTAATTAATTATTAAGATGTTTCAGACTTTGTTGTTCTTAAAAACTGGGTGTTAGGTGGTAAGAAAAAAAACAAGGTAAAGATGTGTCTAATCTTAAAAAGACAAAAGCAAAAATCATAGTCCTTATGGAAATGTTTATTTGGTGGTGCTCTACATAGTGACCATTGACTCGTATATATATATATATATATATACATATGTATATATATATCCTCATTATCATCATCATCATCGCTTAAAGTTCACTTTCCATGCTGGCATGGGTTGGATGGATGGTTTGACTGAGGCCTGGTGAGCCAGAAGGCTGCACCAGGCTCCAATCTGATCTGGCAAAGTTTCTACAGCTGGATTCCCTTCCTAACGCTAACCACTCCAAGAGTGTAGTGGGTGCTTTTACGTGCCACCAGCACAAGGGCCAGTCAGGTGGTACTGGCAATGACCACGCTCAAAGGGTGTTATTACGTGCCACCTGCATGGGATCCAGTCTGGTGGCACTAGCAATGACCACTGCTGAATGTTGTTTTTCACATGCCACCGGCACATGCGCCAGTAAAAGGACACTCGCAACAATCAAGCTCAAATGGTGCTTTTTACATGCCACCAGCATGGGAGCCAGTCAGCAGCCCTCGCAACCATCATGCTCCCATGGTGCTTAAGGTTCCACTGGCACAAGTGCCAATCAGGCAGTACTGTCATTGGCCACGTCAGTGATTTTGATTTTGATTTCACTTGCCTCAACAGGTCTTCGCAAGAAAGTTTATTGTCCAATGAATGAAGGGTACTCATAAGTGGGCTGCTTATTCACAACTGGCATAGGCCATGGGCTATGGTCTCATTTGGCTTGTCAGGTCTTCTCAAGCACATATTTATATACAACAGGCTTCTTTCAGTTTCTGTCTACCAAATCCACTCGCTAGGCTTTGGTCGGCCCGAGGCTATAGTAGAAAACACTTGCCCAGTGTACCAAACAGTGGAACTGAATATGAAACCACGTGGTTGGGAATCAAGTGTCTTACCACACAGCCACTTCTGTGCCACATTTCTTTTGTGCTTGCATTTTCAGGAAGGATTTGTTGAATTAGATATTCTACTTAAACACATATGATGAAGTAGAAAATCAAAACCTAGCATAAGACGAAAATACACATTAATTCTGCAATCAAAATTACTAAAAATTACGAGATAGATTTCAGAGATAAGTAATTAATTATTAAGATGTTTCAGACTTTGTTGTTCTTAAAAACTGGGTGTTAGGTGGTAAGAGAAAAAACAAGGTAAAGATGTGTCTAATCTTAAAAAGACAAAAGCAAAAATCATAATCCTTATGGAAATGCTTATTTGGTGGTGCTCTACATAGTGACCATTGACTTGTATGTATATATATTTATGTGTATGTGTGTGTATGTACATGCATATATATATATATATATATATATATATATATAAATATTAGATAGATGGATAGAGAGATAGTACATTTGTCTAAATAGATAAACATATATACATAGATGTAGATACATACATATACACACACACACACACACACACACACACACACACACACACACACACACACACACACATATATATATATATATATATATATATACACAGACACACAGACACATATGTATGTTTGTATTTATGTATGCATATATGCATGTATGTATGTGTGTGTATATATATGTAAATACATATATATATTTAAATATATATATATATGTGTGTGTGTGTGTGTGTATGTATGTACACACATTTGTGTGTGTGTTTTTAGACATAGATTAAGTAATATCATGAAATGAAATATATTGAACAGATAATGGTTTATATGGTTAAATTGATATTGATTGGAGGATAACATTAATAATTCATGTTCACATACCAAACTTTTTACATACAACAAATTCTCACATAATTATACCAACACATACCCAAACACACTGCCAAATACCCAAACACACTGCCAAATAAGCAAACACACACATGCACACACACACACACATACATGTATGTATATTTGCATAGAATATCCAAATGTAAATTCATATTTATGATCTCATAGTAACTTTATATCATTACTACAAAGAGTAGACAGTAATCAGCAATACAAGGGCGAATATATATTTCAAGTTTAGAAAAGCAAAAATTTGCATATTTTCTAGTCAGAGATTTTTATTTTTTTCTGTTCATTTATATCAGTTTTTTTGGGGGTTTTTTTGTGTGCAAATAGTCTTCTGTGATATGTACACTTACATATATATGCGTGAGTAAGTGTGTGTGTATGTACATATATACATGTAGGTATAGTTATGTGTGTATGCATGTGCGAGTGTTTATGAATATTTATATCATCGTCATCACCGTCGTTATCGTCATCATCATCATCATCATAGTCTTCTTCGTTGTTGTTGTCGTCGTGCTTGTCGTCGTCATTGTCATTGTTGTCACCATCATCATCATCAACAGAAGCAGTCATGGTGTTTTACAGTAGCTTATTCATACAGCCATGTATTGAAGTGGAATTTTTTTTCGTTTAGCCAGATACCCCATCGTCAGGCAAACCTCTTGTAGCATGCAGAAACATTTTACACCCATTTTAAAACTGGGCTACACTTAATAATATATATATATATATATATATATATATATATATATATGCACAATCATACATACATGAACAAACACATGTATATGCATGTCTATCCCTCTATCTATCTATCTATCTATCTATCTTATGAGTGGATTTGGTAGACGGAAACTGAAAGAAGCTCATCGTATATATATGTATATATATATGTATGTGTGTGTATATGTTGTAAATCTGTGTTTGTCCCCCCAACATTGCTTGACAACAGATGCTGGTGTGTTTACGTCCCCGTAACTTAGCAGTTCGACAAAAGGTACTGATAGAACAAGTACTAGGCTTACAAAGAATAAGTCCTGGGGTCGATTTGATTTGACTAAAGGCAGTGCTCTAGCATGGCCACAGTCAAATGACTGAAACAAGTAAAAGAGTAAAAAAAAGCAAAAGAGTATCTTTCTATCTATCTATCTATCTATCTATCTGTATAAACCAGCCTTTCCCATTAAAATATTAACTGCTCTACATCTTAGAGTGTGTTTCTCCTCCAGATTTATGTATTTCTACAAACGCTGTGTATATATATATATAAATATAAATTAGAATTGGAAAGAAAATAATAAAATTTAATAATTAATTAATTTAATCATTAAATGATAAATTCAATTCAATTTAATTATTTCTATACAAACAAATGATAAATCTAGTTACATCTGTTTCTACATCTTTAAATAACAGGTTTTTTCCAGAGATTAAAAACACCGTTTTAAAGCTAATGAGGTTTCATCAGATGGACATAGCTTTAAATGCATTTTTTAAAAGGCGTTTAAAATTATGAAACTATTTCCCTGTTATTTTCACAAAATAGCAAGATATGTCCATCTGATGAAACCTCATTAGATTTAAAACGCTATTTTTAATATTTGGAATAAACATGTTATTTAATGATGTGGAAACAGCTGTCGCTATATCTGTCATTTGTTTGTATAGAAATAATAAAATTGAATTGAATTTATCATTTAATGATTAAATTATTTAATTATTAAATTTTATTATCTTTGTTTCCATTTCTAATTTATATTGATATTTTGATAAACTGATTGTTTATTATTTACCTCTCTGTTATGCGTGATAGTTCATAACAATGTTATTTAAATAAGTAAATAACCAGTAGGTTCTTTGGATATTTAATATCCCTTAGGTGGCTATTTAACACCTAACTGAATTATTATCTTATATATAGGTATACACACACACACACACAAACATACACAAAAACACATGCATATATATATATATATATATATATATACAAATATACATATATATATATATACAAATATACATATATATATATATACAAATATACATATATATATATATACAAATATACATATATATATATATACAAATATACATATATATATATATACAAATATACATATACATATATATACAAATATACATATATATATATATATATATATATATATATATATACACAAATATACATATATATATATATATATTGGGTTGGCAACTAAGTTCCTGCCATTGTTTTAAATTAAAATTTTTTAAAAGGTTTAATAAAAAATAATGACTAATTAACCAATAATGTATTCATCTTTGTTGTTTACAACTTCCTCCAACGTTCAAAAAGATTTTCAATATCTCGTTGGTAGAAATCACCCAATTTCAACTTGAAAAATTGATCCAACCAAGCTCTCAATTCTGCATCAGTATTGAACGAAACTCTGTGCATAGCATTTGGAAATCAAAAGAGGTGGAAATCCGTTAGTGCCAAATCAGGAGTGTACGGCAGGTGTGGTAGCACTTCCCAGTCATGTGTTTGAATGGCTTCCTCAGTCATATTGACGATATGAGAATGGGGGTTGTCGTGCAGCAGAAGAATTCCATGCTGCCGATTAGGTCTTTTCCCTTGAATAGCCATGTTGAGTCAGTCTATCTGTTGAACATAGAGTTCTACATTGACCATTTGGTTCTGTTCAAGCAATTCGTAATGGATAATCCCTTCCCAGTCCCACTATTTGCTCAACATTATTTTATGGTCCAGTTTAGTCCATTATCATTGAAGATTCAGGTATGAGATGCTTGTTTGCCAAGTTTGTGCCTAATCTGCTTTCAGCTCACTAAGAAGACACTCAGGTTTCAGTTGCACAAGATCTCCTTGACTGTGTCACGAACAATGAAAATTTTGAAAATTATATATATATATATACAGGGTGAATATATATATACAGAGTGAAAAGGGTAAATTGTCGTCATTCTATATTTTTAATTTTGCCCATGCGTATTGTTTGTCTTTGATTTTGTCGACTACACACTATAGTAAGGTCAGTTGGGCACTATCTGTGAGAAAAACAGCTCTGTGATGGCATTCACTCTGCCAGAAATTTGGAAAAGACATGCTGTACTGCTTAGCATTTTCATTGGAAGCGTCAATATGAACATTTCAGTGTTTGAGTGTCAATCTGAGGACATGTACTGAGAGTAATAAGAATTTATATAGATCTTTTATCTTTGTTTCAGCTTGTTTCAGTCAGTAGACTGTGACCATGCTTATTTTTTAAGGCCTGGTACTTATTTTATCAGTCTCTTTTGCCAAACGGCTAAGTTACAGGGACGTAAACACACCAGCAAGGGTTGTCAGGCAGTAGTGGGAGGACAAACACAGACATAAAGACCCACACACAAAGGTGGTGAGCTGGCAGAAATGTTAGCACGCCAGGTGAAATGCCTAGCGTTATTTTGTCAGCTGTTATGTTGTGAGTTAAAATTCCGCCGAGGTCAACTTTGCCTTTTATCCTTTCGGGGTGGATAAATTAAGTACCAGTTATGCACTGGGGTCGATATAATCGACTTAATCCCTTTGTCTGTCCTTGTTTGTCCCTTCTATGTTTAGCCCTTTGTGGGCAATAAAGAAATAACAAAGACCCACACACACGTAGATAGATAGATATCAATATACATATATATGATGAGGTCCTTTCAATTTCCATCTACCAAATCCACTCACAAGGCTTTGGTCAGCCTAGGGCAATAGTAGAAGACACTTGCTCAAGGTGCCACATGGTGGGCCTGAACCTGGAACCAAGTGTTGTC